>NC_053430.1:45202147-45289197 GCF_007990345.1 Gossypium hirsutum | reverse complement strand
CCTTTTTCAACATGCACTAATAGGTCCTTATGCTTTGACTATCACATTTCAAAATTTTCTCACATAAGTCCTATTTACTAAAACTCACATGCAATCGACTAAATCGAAGCTTGAAATTTTCACACATTCATAATTACATATTCTAGACAATAAATATCACATTCGAACATTTCGGTGACTCGGTTTAGCGGTCCCGAAACCACTTCCCGACTAGGGTGATTTTTAGGCTGTCACAACTCTCCCCCACTTAAGAAATTTTTGTCCCCGAAAATCTTACCGGTAAATAGGTTTGGGTATCGTTCTTTCATCGGGCTCTCGGTTTCCCAAGTAGCTTCCTCGATCCCGTGTTTGAGCCATAACACCTCAACTAACGGAACCCTTTTGTTTCGCAACTCTTTCACTTCACGAGCTAGGATACGAATCGGTTCTTCTTCATAACTCAAGTCAGATTGAATTTCAACTTCTGAGGGATTAATCACATGTGACGGATCGGATCTATAACGCGAAGCATCGAAACATGAAGACATCGTGAATCTTTTCAAGTTTAGGGGCAAAATCAATCTATACGCAACCGGACCAACTCGTTCGGAGATTTAGTACGGCCCAATGAATCTCGGGCTCAACTTGCCCTTACGGCCAAATCTGAGTACCTTTTTCCGAGGCGAAACTTTAAGAAACACTTTATCTCCCACCTGATATTCAATGTCTTTTCGTTTCAAATCCGCATACGATTTTTGACGATCTGTGGCTGCCTTCAGACTTTCACGGATTACCTTTACTTTCCGTTCGGCATCTTTAATCAAATAAACTCCGAAATTTTACTTTCACCGAGCTCGGTCCAAAACAATGGTGTACGGCATTTACGACCGTACAAAGCCTCGTAAGGTGCCATCTTAATACTTGATTGAAAACTATTGTTGTAAGCGAATTCAATCAAAGGTAAATACCGTTCCCATGAACTACTGAACTCGAGGATGCAACATCTCAACATATCCTCAAGTATCTGAATTATCCGCTCAGATTGACCATCGGTTTGGGGGTGAAAAGCAGTGCTAAAATGCAGCTTGGTACCCAAAGCTTCTTGCAATTTCCTCCAAAATCGTGAGGTGAATCTCGGATCTCTATCCGACACGATAGAAATAGGTACCCCGTGTAATCTCACAATCTGAGAAACGTACAATTCAGCTAGTTTATCCAATGAAAAATCCGTACGCACGGGGATAAAGTGAGCCGACTTAGTCAATCTATCGACAACAACCCAAATCGCATCTTTCTTACTTGCTGAGAATGGCAGTCAGGACACAAAGTCCATTGTGACTCGATCCCATTTCCACTCGGGTATCATGATCGGCTGAAGTAATCCTGAAGGCACTTGATGTTCCGCTTTCACTTGTTGACATATTAAACATCTCGAAACAAAGTCGGAGATGTCTCGTTTCATACCATGCCACCAAAACCGACGTTTCAAGTCGTTGTACATTTTCGTACTCCCGGGTGAATTGACATTCGGCTACAATGGGCTTCGTTCAGAATCATCGAAATGAGTTCTGAATTCCTTGGAACACACAAACGACTTCTGAACCTCAAACAATCGTCATCATCAATTTGAAATTCGGATTCCATATTCGGAACACATTCAGCCCGTTTTGCAACCAATTCATCGTCGACTTTCTGAGCTTCACGAATTTGACGGATCAATAATGGTTTGGCCTTTAATTCAGCTACTAACACATTGTCGGGTAGAACAGACAAGTGTACATTCATCGCTCGTAAAGCAAACAGTGATTTTCGGCTTAAGGCGTCCGCAACCACATTAGCCTTTCCCGTGTGGTAATCAATGACAAGCTCGTAATCTTTCAACAACTCAAGCCAACGTCTTTGTCGCAGATTTAAGTCTCTTTGAGTCATCAAATATTTGAGACTTTTGTGATCTGAAAATACATGGCACTTTTCACCAAATAAGTAATGTCGCTATATTTTTAAAGCAAATACGATGGCAGCTAGTTCAAGATCATGGGTCGGATAATTTTTCTCATGTGGCTTCAATTGTCTCGACGCATAGGCCACCACTCGACCTTCTTGCATCAATACGCAACCCAACCCAAGTAGGGATGCGTCACTATAAATGACAAACTCTTTGCCTGATTCGGGTTGCACTAAAATTGGAGCTTCAGTCAAATAAGTTTTCAGTTGATCAAAACCTTTCTGACATTTCTCCGTCCATTCGAGCTTAACATCCTTTTGAAGTAGCTTCGTCATTGGTGTGGCTATCATCGAGAAACCTTTTACAAATCGTCGGTAATAACCGGCGAGCCCCAGGAAGCTCCGAACTTCGGTAATATTTCTTGGAGGCTTCCAGTCAAGTATGGCTGAAATTTTGCTCGGGTCAACTTGAATACCCGATGCGGATACCACATGACCCAAGAAGCTAACCTCTCTTAACCAGAACTCACACTTACTGAACTTAGCATATAACTGCTTATCCCGCAAAATTTGCAACACTAGTCTCAGGTGCTCAGCATGTTCGGTCTCATCTCTTGAATAGACCAAGATGTCATCACTGAACACAACTACGAACCGATCCAAATATGGTCTGAAGATCCGATTCATCAAATCCATAAATACCGCAGGGGCATTAGTGAGCCCAAACGGCATCACTAAGAATTCGTAGTGACCATATCTCGTTCTGAAGGCAATTTTGGGTATGTCCGAATCTCGAATTCGCAACTGATAATAGCCCGATCTCAAATCTATTTTTGAGAACACTGAGGCTCCCTTCAGTTGGTCGAATAAATCATCGATACGCGGTAACGGATATTTGTTCTTTATTGTCACTTTATTCAGTTGACGATAGTCAATGCACAACCTCATGGTTCCGTCCTTCTTTTTCACGAACAATACTGGTGCACCCCAAGGTGAGAAACTTGGTCGGGCGAAACCTCTATCCATCAATTCTTGCAATTGAGCTTTCAACTCTTTTAACTCGGTTGGTGCCATACGATACGGAGCTATCGAAATCGGCGTAGTCCCAGGTACAAGCTCAATACCAAACTCTATCTCCCGAACAGGTGGTAAACCCGGTAATTCTTCAGGAAAAACATCCGGGTATTCACAAACCACCGGTACAGATTCGGGTTTCTTTTCTAATTCTTTGTCATCAAGTACATACGCAAGGTATGCTTCGCACCCTTTACTTACATATTTCTGGGCCAACATTGAGGATATTACAGCTGGCAACCCCTTTAAGTCCGTAGACTCAACTCGGATTATCTCGTTATTTGCGCACCTCAAATCAATAGTCTTGCTTTTGCAATTCACAACCGCATCATGCGCGGTCAACCAATCCAAACCAAGAATAACATCAAATTCATCAAACGGCAAAAGCATCAAGTCCGCCGAAAAACAGGAACCTCGAATTACTAGGTGACATTTCTTACACACTTTGTCGACAAGCACGTAACGACCCAAGGAATTTGACACCCGAATTACGAACTCAGTAGACACAAAGGTTTCACATATGTAAGAATGAGTAGAACCGAGGTCAATCAAAGCAATTACATTAGTATCAAAGAGAGTAAAAGTACCGGTAATAACATCAGGCGAAGAAGCATCCTCGCGGGCACGTATAGCAAAAGCTCTAGCAGGCGCACGAGCCTCGAATCTGGTCGTAGCATCTCTAGATCCTCTCTGACCACCACTAGTATTGCCCGTATTTCCAGATGGTCTACCTCGAGCAGTAGTAGCACCCGGTTTCCCACTCTGATTTACATTCTGTTCAGACAACCTCGGGCAATCTTTAATGAAGTGGTCAACTGATCCGCACTTGTAACAGGAGCGGTCAGGGAATCTACAACTCCCCGAATGCTATTTACCGCAATATCGACATTTCGTTCTGTCTTGACGTTCATTCCCAACACTGGCGACCGAAGTGCCTCGTGTACCCACAGGGGGTCGATCACGATCTCGTCTAAAAAGGCCCGAAGTGCCTCTAGACCGGCCCACATCATCTCGAAATTTCTTCGATGCCTGTTGAAGAGACTTTCCCGAGGATATTTTACGAAACTCTCCAGTTCCCACATCAACTTTTTGTTTTTCTTTTCTAAGCTCTTCGGCTTTACAAGCTCGCTCGACAAGTACTACGAACTCTCGTATTTCAAGAATGCCCACGAACATTTTTATATCTTCATTCAGCCCATCCTCGAAGCGTTTACACATGATAGCCTTGGACGAAACACATTCCCGAGCATACCTACTAAGTCTAACAAATTTTCGCTCGTAATCAGTAACTGACATAGAACCTTGCTTAAGCTCAAGAAATTCCTTCCGTTTTTGATCAACAAATCTCTGACTGATATACTTTTTCCGAAACTCAGTTTGGAAAAACTCCCAAGTTACTTACTCTCGGGGCACAACCGAAGTCAGAGTACTCCACCAATAGTAGGCAGAATCGCGTAGCAAGGAGATAGTACACTTTAGACATTCATCGGGTGTACAAGATAGCTCATCGAGTACCCGGATAGTGTTGTCCAACCAAAATTTAGCTTGCTCGGCATCGTCGCTATCCGTAGCTTTAAATTCAGTAGCCCCATGTTTTCGGATTCTGTCAACTGGGGGCTTATTTGACCTTATTTGGTCAGTTTCCGGAGGTATTGTTGGTGCGGGGGTGGTATTAGTCGGGAATGGAGGTTGTGGAACAGCCGTATTAGTTCGAATGTATTGGTTGAACCAATCATTCATCACGCTATAGAAAGCTTGTCTAGCTTCATCATTCGGGTTACTAGCATTAGGTTGAGAGTCCGCCGGCGCTGTCCCTTGTGCGGGAGCAGGCGCTACACTATCAAGATCATCAGCTACCGCTCGGTCGGGATCGGGATCTATTACTATAAATAAACACATTTACAATTGTCAGAAATCACCACACTATCAAATAATCACATAAAATGGCATGTATAGCTAGACCCAACGCATTACGGTAGTCCTAGAATCGACTAAACCGTAGCTCTGATACCAATCAAATGTAACACCCCGAACCCGAGACCGTCACCGGAGTCGAACACGAGGTGTTAACAGACTTTAAACCACTTATAAAAAAATTTCCCAGACACTGCCAATCTGCGTACTAGTCGTTTTAAAAAATCATATCTTGAGTTCAGAAACTCAGAATCCAGTTCCGTAAATTTTTCCTGAAACTAGACTCATATGCCCGTCTACATATTTTTTTCTAGAATTTTTGGTTGGGCCGATTAGTACAGTTTATTAGTCAAAGTCTCCCATGTTACAGGGATTGACTACAGTGACCTTTGCGCATTTCGACTTGTATATCTCCCTGCACAGAGCTTCAATACTGATGCCGTTTGTTTCTATAGAAGCTAGACTCAGAGAGGAATCTATACATATATGGAATGACTCCTAATTGTCTCTAGTTAATTTATAATGAATTTCCAAAGTCGGAACAGGAAATCCAGAAACCGTTCTGGCTTTGTCTCACAAGAACCTGAATATCTCTTAATATACTGTCCATATGATTGTTTCGTTACTTTCCTATGAAAATAGATTCATCAAGGTTCGTTTACATAATTTATTCACTATTTAATTCCATTCCTACTATATGTTGTATGTTGTATGTAAATAATACAACTACATTGTTATTATATGTTTTTGGATTGCTATAGCATGAATTACTTGATTGTGGAATTGAGGATGCATGATGATAATTAAGATAGTGGAATCTCCCATTTAAACCATAAGAAATAAATTGAATATTCATGCCAGGACGTATGGGTTGTTATGAGCCAGTGTAAGACCATGTCTAGGACATGGTATCAGCATTGAGACGAGAGCTAGTGTAAGACATGTTTGGGATATGCATCGGCAACGAGATGTGTCAGTGTAAGACTATGTCTAGTACATGGCATCGACTTGAGATATGAGCTAGTGAAAGACCATGTCTGAGACATGGAATCGACATTCTACCCCATGTGAGGCTTATTGATTATCCGGTAGTATTCCAAATGATTCAACGGTGAGAGTTATGGTTTAAGTTAATGAGAGAAGTATAACCTTGTTATGAGTGGTACAGGTACCAATTTAGTATGTATGAGATGTGAGCTCAAAATATGCTATATGATTTGTAATGGATAGTGATGAGTAAGTTGTGCTTATGCCTTCTCTTGTACCATGAGCATGTTGATGAATGGTAGAATTGTTGTTATATTTATTGCATGCAACTTACTAAGCTTTGTGCTTACTTCCTCTCCTTTCCATTTTCTTATAGTGCCGCCTAAATAGCTCGAGGACCAACATACGTCGGAGCCAACTATCACACTATCAGCCGAAGCACTCGGTATTGTCAAATTACTTGTTTTGAGTATGGCATGTATAGGGCTTAGGCTTTAATGTTTTGTGTCATTGAGAACTGGCCAAATGTGTTGGCTTGGGCTAATATCCTTTATTTTGTAAAGCCTTGAATGAGGGCTAATATTCATTTTGTTATAGATATACATAAAAGATGTTATTTTCATGGATGAGTATATTGCATATGGGAAATGTTGTCTATTGTGGCTATTTTAGTTATATGGATTTTTCTTGTATTAATGTTGATTGATTTATGTATGTTATATGAGTAAGGGTGGCAAAGAGGCTTGGTAGATAGCCTTATTTTTTCCCACACAGGTAGAAACACGGGCGTGTGTTTAGGCCGTGTGTGACACACAGTATGCCTCACGGGCATGCGATCCGCCCGTGTGTCCCCTGCACGAAAAATATGCAAGTCAGTATGCATGGTAGTAAACACACGGGCAGAGACATAGTTGTGTGTCTCAACTGTGTGAAGGACACGGGCTAGCACACGGACGTGTGCCTTAGCCATGTGACCCTTAAGAATTGCTGACATTAGAAATAGAATGTCTAAGTTTTTGTACACGGGCTAAGACACGGGCATGTTATGGCCATGTGAGGGACACGACCATGGAGACGGGCATATGCCAGGCCGTGTGAAAACCCCTGTAGGTTCAAAATTGAAATTAATTCCACTCGAGTAAAGGATACGGGCGTGTCCCTGTATGTTTAGGCCGTGTGAGCCACACGGGCCAACAGCACCACTATATCGAATTGGTCACACGGGCGTGTTGCCCCTCCCACATGAGCGTGTGCCCCTGTGTCTAGTGTTATTTTTCAGAGTTCATTGAAGGACCCAAATTGGTCTCGATTGGTTTTTAAATGAGTGTTAGGAGTCTCGTAAGCCTTATTGAAGAAGTTTAGACAAAGTTTTAAATTTGACCAGGTCTTGATGATTCAGAAGAGTAAGAATGCATGTATTCAAGATAGGTAATGCCTCATATTCCATCCCGGCATAGGGTACGGGTGTAGGGTGTTACATTTAGTGGTATCAGAGTATGGTTTAGTCAGTTTTAGGACTAACCTAGCTGAGTACGAGTCTAGCTATACATGTCATAACTGTATATTGATAGTGTGACGACCCTTAACGAAATAAATTATTTTTTATTCATATAGTAAATGGATCCTGATGTAGCTACGGCGGATGATGTGAAGAGCAATGCGCCGGCTCCGCTAAAGGGACCGGTCCAGTAGATAGCGAGCCCATGACGATGAGTCAGGGCGGAGGAGCTAGAGAAGCTTACCTCCACATAATGGATGCCTGGTACTCGGAGTTTATTCGGGTGAATCTGAATACTCTACCTTTCCCTCCTCCTCCGATTCCTTAGTATGCCCTTGTAGCTCCGCAAAGAGTGGATGTGGTTAGGAGAAAAAGACCCGCGATAGATAAGATACGAAAGCAAGGGGCTAAGAAATTTTGGGCCAAGATTGATGATGACCCGGAGAAAGTAGAATTTTGGTTAGAAAATACCATTAGGGTATTTGATGAGTTATCTTGCACGCCTGAGGAGTGTGTGAAGTGCGCAGTGTCATTCCTACGAGACTCAGCCTATCAATGGTGGAATACTCTCATGTCTGTTATACAGAGAGAGAAGATAACTTGAGAATTCTTCCAGGAAGAGTTTCAAAAGAAGTATATCAGTCAAAGGTTTACAGACCAGGAGATGAAGGAATTTCTAGAGTTGAAACAGGGCTGAAATACCGTAACAGAGTATGAGCGTGAATTCGTGAGGCTCAAAAAATACGCTAGGGAGTGCGTGTCTACCGAAGCTATCATGTGCAAGAGATTTGAGGACGGATTGAATGAAGATATCTGATTGTTATTTGGCATCTTAGAGTTGATGGAATTCGTGGTACTAGTGGAGAGAGCATTGAAGGCCGAGGAGTTGGTCAAAGAGAAGAGGAAAGCTGACATTGAGTCTCGAGATTTAAGGAAAAAATAGATGGGGAAATCACAGTAGACCTTATCTAAAAGATCGAGAGAGTTTCCTACCCGATCGAGTGCATCAATGGGATTATCAAATAAGAGCAAGAATAAGCAGCATACGGCATCTAAAGCCCAAACCACTTTTGTTGCGAGTGTTGGTAGTGCTCGGTCAAGCAGGCCGGAGTATTCTCAATGCGGTAGATGTCATTTCAGCGAATACTGAGCGTATGGAAAAGGTTACTTCAAATGCGGATCTTTGGACCACTTCATTCGAGACTGCCCTGAACTAGATGAGAAAGAGAAAAAGTAAGATATCAGAGCGAGTAGTGCTCCTGCAAGGGGTGGACCATAGAAGAACCCGGGTAGTGGGGTTAGCAGTAGAGGTAACCCTAGAGATCCAGCTATGAGGTCTGAGGGCCGAGCGCCTACAAGAACTTATGCCATTCGCGATCGCAAAAATGTGTCTTCACCAAATGCTATCACCGGTACTTTTTCTCTTCATGGTATTTCTGTTATTACTTTGATTGATCCGGGGTCTACTTATTCCTATGTGTACATGAAACTAGTACCCAGAATGAATATGTCTGTTAAGTCTACCGAATTTGTGATAAAAATGTCAAACCCGCTAGGCAAACATGTGTTAGTTGACCAAGTATATAGAAATTGTCCATTGACAATTAAGGGTCATAGTTTTCCAGCTAATCTCATGTTGTTGCCATTTGATGAGTTTGATATAATCCTTAGAATGGATTGGTTAACTTCTCATAGTGTTGTAGTGGACTGTAAGAGGAAATCCATTGAGTTGAAATGTGAAGATGGGAATGTTCTTCGGGTTAAACCAGAGGAACCAGATGACTCATCTGTAGTAATATCATCTTTGACTGTTGAGAAATATCTGAGGAAAGGATACGAGGCTTATCTCGCTTTTGTGTTGAATATCAAGTGTCTGAGTCGAAGATTGAATTGGTACCGATGGTTTGTGAGTTTATAATTGTGTTTCTGAAAGAGTTGCTCAGATTACCTCCAATCAAAGAAGTTGAGTTTGGTATCGAGTTAATACCTAGCACGGCTCCTATATCGATTGCCCCGTATAGAATGGCACTAACAGAATTAAAGAAGTTGAAAGTACAGCCACAAGAGTTAACGGATAAGGGCTTCACGAGACCGTGATTTTCCCCGTGAGGTGCTCTGGTACTTTTTGTGAAAAAAAAAAGACGGGTCGATGAGGTTATGTATCGACTACAGACAGTTTAACAAAGCGACTGTAAAAAACAAGTATCTTTTGCCAAGGATGACCTATTTGATCAGTTGAAGGGAGCCATTGTATTTTCCAAGGTTGACCTGAGGTCAGGATAGTACCAGTTAAGGGTTAAGGAGCAAGGTGTATCGAAAACCGCATTTCGGATGAGGTACGAGCATTATGAGTTTTTCTTGTCATGCCCTTTGGTTTAACGAATGCCCCATAAATTTTTATGGACCTGATGAATTGCATTTTTCTACCATATCTGAATAAGTTTGTCGTTGTTTTTTTGATGACATATTGATTTATTTGCGTGATGAGAGTGAGCACGCGGAGCATTTGAGAACAGTTTTACGAACCTTAAGAGACAAGCAGTTGTACGCCAATTTCAGTAAGAGTGAATTCTGGCTTAAGGAGGTCAGATTCTGGGACACATTGTGTCGGGTGATGGGATCAAAGTTGACCCAAGCAAGATCTCGGCTATTGTCGAGTGGAAACCGTCGAGGAATGTGACAGAGGTTCGAAGCTTTTTGGGTTTGGCTGGATACTACAGAATATTTGTGAATGGATTCTATATGATAGCAACTCCGACGACAAGATTGTTGCAAAAAGAAGTCAAGTTCGAATGGACAGAAAAGTGCCAACAGAGTTTTGAGAAGTTAAAGGTTTTGTTGACTGAATCCCCTGTGTTAATACAACCAGAATCGTGGAAAGAGTTTGTGATATATAGTGATGTCTTCTTGAATGGATTAGGGTGTGTACTCATGCAAGAAGGTAAGGTTATAGCTTATGCTTCGAGACAACTAAAACCACTTGAGAAAAACAACCCGACGCACGATTTAGAGTTAGCCGCCATCGTGTTCGCATTGAAAATTTAAAGACACCATTTGTATGGCGAGAAATGCCGAGTGTTCACCGACCATAAAAGTCTCAACTATTTGATGACTCAGAAGGAGTTGAATCTACGGCAACGAAGGTGGCTAGAGTTGATAAAGGATTTTGAGTTGGTGATTGATTATCACCTGGGCAAGGTGAATGTGGTCGCTGATGCCTTGAGTAGAAAATTGTTATTTGTCTTAAGATCAATGGACTCCAAATTAGCCTTATTAGATTATGGTTCAGTTCTAGCAGAGTTGAGAGTTATGCCGATGTTTCTATAAGAGATCTGTGAAGCTCAGAGAGGTGACAAGAATTTGCAAGCTAAAATGACTCAGTGTGCGTCCGGGGTTGAGTCAGACTTTCGGATTGGCACCGATGGGTGTATAATGTTCAAAGATAGAGTTTGTGTACCCAAGGACAGTGAAGATTCTACGAGAGGCACATAATGGTTGCTTGTCTATCCACCTGGGTAGTGTGAAAATGTACAACGACATGAAGAAAATTTATTGGTAGTCGGGAATGAAAAGAGACATTCCAGAGTTTGTCTCTAAGTACCTAGTGTGTCAGCAAGTGAAGGCTGAACATCGAGTACCTTCGGGTCTACTGCAGCCTATCATGATCCCCCTGTGGAAGTGGGATCAAATTACTATGGATTTTGTGACGAGTTTGCCATAACCCTGAAGAAAAAGGATGCTGTTTGGGTTGTTGTGGATAGGTTAACAAAGTCGACACATTTTATACCAGTGCGTACCGACTACTTTATTAAGAAACTAGCCGACTTGTACGTTTCTGAGATTGAAAGGCTTCATGGAGTGCCTCTGTCGATTATTTCAGATAGAGACCGAGATTTACCTCGAGATTTTGAAAGAAGTTACAAGAGGCATTGGAAACTAAACTGAATTTTAGTATAGCATTTCACCCACAAACCGAAGGTTAGTCAGAGAGAGTCATTTAGACCTTAGAAGATATGTTACGATGTTGTGTTCTCGAGTTCTAAGGCAGCCGGGAAAAGTATTTAATGCAAGTTGAATTCGCCTATAAAAATAGTTATCAGTCAAGTTTGAAAATGGCACCCTATGAGGCTTTGTATGGGCGTAAGTGTTGAACGCCCTTATATTGGACGAAACTTAAAGAGAATCGGATTCACGGGGTCGACTTAGTCAGAGAAACTGAAGAAAAGGTTAAGGTGATTCGTGACTGCCTAAGAGCCGCATCGGATAGATAGAAATCCTACGCGGATTTGAAATGAAAAGAGATCGAGTTCCAAGTTGGTGATAAGGTGTTTTTGAAGGTATCTCCATGGAGAAAAGTCCTCAGATTCGGTAGAAAGGGTAAGCTGAGTCCTCGATTTATAAGACCTTATGAGATTACTGAAAGAGTAGGGCAGTTGCCTACCGATTGGCCTTGCCCTCAGAATTAGAAAAGAATCACGATGTATTTCATGTGTCCATGTTACATCGATATTGTAACCCCTCACCCGTACCCAATGTCGGGACAAGGTTCGAGGCATTTCCGGACTTAAACATTCACAACATGTAAAATCCGGCCACAAAATTTTTGCCCAAAAGTAAAACATCTCAAACACATGCATATCGTCCATTGTACAGGCCTTCGAAGCCTATAACATACATCGGGGTGGTACGAGAATAAACCGAGAACTTTGAAAATCTTTGGGCAACTTAACTAATTTTCTTTCTTTGGAGAGTCACACGCCCGTGTGGGTTGGGCTGTGTGGTCACACACCTCTGTGTGGCTTGGGACACGCCCGTGTCCTCAGCCCGTGTAACTCTCTGTTTGTGACATCAGCCACCGTTTAAGGGTACACGACCAAGGCACACGCCTGTGGCGAGAGGCTGTGTCCTCCACACAGATGAGACACACGGCCGTGTCTCTACCCATGTGGTAACTTAGGTTAATTTCCAAGCCTTTTTGTCATTTTCACATGCACACACATACTTTTGACCTTGTCATCTTATTAATCACTTATACCATTATATTATGGTTATTAACTAATACATCAACATCCATGTTCAGGGCACTAATAACTTATTACCATATCACACAATCATTCCATGACCATGACCGCCTCGAACGGTCCTAAGGCATTCATCGTGTACATATGCCATATACTTCTCATACATAGTGAACGAGCACAATCACAAGACATTAACACATATCATGGATAAATAACCTTACAAGCCAAAATTATTATAAGCCACATCTCATGGCTATAAACAAGAAATCAATATAAGCCAATACATTTGGCTAGTCACAACAATATCCATCATAGAAAAACTAAGTCCTTATACATGCCACTCACTCGAAAACATTTAACATACACTAGTCAATACCCTAAGAGTAATGACTCGATAGTGAGATGCTGCCTCCGATTATCTCCAACCCCGAGCTGATCTGACAAAACTAAAAGAAATGGAAAGAAGTGAGTAAGCTTTACGCTTCGTAAGCTCACATGAAAATAATAAGCAATGTGATAACATGTTATTTTCAAATTCTTTTATTTATTCAAATTCTAGCTAAGCTATTTTCTCAAGTCATAGTCATTAAATTATTTATATCCGAAGTTACGAGATTCTAAATCAAGATCTGTTAATTTTCATAAAAACTAGACTCATAACCATTTCCACCATAAAATTTTTAGAATTTTTTGTCTAGCAAATAAGTACAATTTATTATTTAAACTCTCCCCTATTTCGCTGTCTGACAGCTTCGACCTCTATCTATTAAAAATCAAATATCTCATAATATGAAACTCGGATAATGTTCCTGTCTCTTTCTATTGAAAATATACTCATCAAGGATTTCATTCATATGAATTTTAACTCATAATTATTTTTTTACAATTTTTAGTGATTTTTCCAAATTTGAGACAAGGGAGTCCGAGATCACTCTAACTCTATTTCACAAAAATTCCAAAATCTCATCATATGAGATTCCTTTACTTGCACCATTTCCTTTATCAGAAACTAGTCTCGATAAGATTTAATTCCATATTTTATTTAGCCTCTAACTCAATTCCCATTATTTTTGGTGGATTTTCAAACTTGGACCACTGCTATTGTCCTAATCTGCAACATAATGATAACCATCACAAGTTTGTCATAGAAATTATTCTCATAAATATCACTCATTCATTTGCACTCTTATCACAAGTCCATTTCATTTCACATGTCAAACACATACTCATGGGTTTCGAGTACGTACCTGTGCTATCTCTTAGCATAACCACTCATCTAAACAGGACAATCATATGCATCATACTAGTATCAACTAAGCATAGATAAGATGTTGTTATTCTTTATACCACTATGTTTGTCATTACCGCTGAATTATTAAATTTTCGATGGACCTTTCCTTTTCTAGTTATATACTTGAGGTGTACGTTTCTTTCTAAGTGGTACACACAAAGTATACCTTTCCTTTTCATATGGTATACCAAAAAATACCTAACCTTTCCAAGTGTACACACAAAGTGTACATAACCTTTTCAAGTATACACACAAAGTGTACATAACCTTTTCAAATTGTACCATTTGGGTACAGAAATTCTTTTCAAGTATTAACCTTTCGGGTTATATTCCTTTCCATAATGCGATCAAAAGATTACCCTTTCTGGACAACCTTTATTGCAACATATGCAGGACCTCATTTACACAGTAACCACCTGCCCAATCAGAAATCAATATTCAAACGGATTCATGTATCTTTTCATCAATTACAAGTAAATTATGAATCAAAATTTATCATTTTTTTAAAATATCATTTTTCATAAAATTTCTCGGATCTAGAAACGACAATTTAGCATTTTAGTCCATAATCTTGTATTTTCCTGATTTAAGCCCGAATCTCAATTTCCTTGATAAATGAGCTTGGAAAGCTTGAACAAAACCCTAGCCATGGTGGTATTCAAAATTTTGGCCAAGGCATGAAAATGAAGAAGATGAAATCTTTTTTTTTCATATTATTTTGGCTTTATTAGCCAAATTACTAAAATACCCTTAATGAAAAAAATATAAAACATATCTAGCCATGTCCATTTTTGTCCAAAACTTAATTAATGATCTAATTCCCAGATAAGGACTCCCAATTTTAAATTTTATGACAATTGGACACCTCTAACATGTAGAACTCAACTTTTGCACTTTTTACAATTTAGTCCTTTTTACTAAATTGAGTGCCTAAACGTCGAAATTTTTGAACGAAATTTTCACGAAATCATTCCGTGAAATTGTAGACCATAAAAATATAATAAAAATTAAATTTTCCTCATCAGATTTGTGGTCCCAAAACCACTGTTCTGACTAGGCTCAAAATCGGGATGTTACATTTCTCCCCCTTTAGGGATTTTCGTCCCCGAAAATCTTACCAGGAAAGTGGTTTTGGTTTTCATTTAGATTCCTTAATCCTATAATCGATGTCAAAGAACTTTCACTCTGGCTGAGCTTTTACTGCCTATCTCTTTAAATTTCACATACAACAATCATAAGTGGTATTCACTTTACAATACTTTCACTGAAACTTAATCTCTACCAGAAAGCTCATGTACTCAAAAGTCCGATCCATAACATCGTGTTACATATACATTCACACCCAAATCTTTTCAGATTCAAATAGTGAAACTAGTCAGTTCATCTCAGCCTCATACTTTTTATAATTCCACACAGTCCAATTATTTGCCAATTCAACCCTCAACTACCCTTCATTTCAAGCCTCTTCTAGCTTTCCAAAGAAATCATGATATGAAACTCGGATCTCAATCCAATTAGTGGAGATTAAAATTCCATGATATCCAAAATTCATAAAGACACGAAATTCTATGAATTTGGTGAGCAGACATTCGGGTATACCAACATAATTTACACATCTCATAACGTTTAACAACGCTACATATCACTTTCCTTTTTCAAGGAAAGGAATGATCCAGACAAGAAAATCCATATTAACTTCTTCTTTTTTTAATTCCATTCTAGTGCCCAAACGACAAAAATAATTTTGATGATTCTTGCTTACATCTTTAAATTTTCAACATTTCAAGAATTTGTACTCAAAGATAAACAATGATCGTTTCAGCATTTTTAAATTCCCAAATTATCTTCACACTATCAATCTCAGATCTTCTTATCACATTCAATTTTTCTAGGAAACATACACTTCTTAATTAGATTATTCGTCTTTTTACCCGTGAAGAAATAAAATTTTATTCTCAAGCATGGACATCCCATTAAATTCTAAAAATATATTCCACACAGATTGAACAATCAAGTCGACTTTATTCATCCGTAATTGATATTTCAAGAAATTCTCTCTTCTAGTCAACAGAACGATTCAACGTACATCGTTCCAAATTCACTCATCATGCCAATTGAAGACCATAACAAATGCATTAGCATAAATAATACTGATACCTCAATTGAATACATTAACTCTGATTAACTTACTTGAGAAAGGAAATCCACTATACACATTGGGACTGGAAATTTCACCACATTATCATGATCAATTCAGAGGTATAGTCATACTTGTTCTATATATATCAATCACAAGATGGAGGTCATGCTCTAAATGCAAGCCATGATCAACAAGTTACAAGATAAAAATAACCAGAAATTCCAAGAAAGAGAAATCTGAGACGGAGAAGCCTAGAATAAAAAAATCCAAAATAACATCATTTCAAACCACTGACAACAAATACGACCGGAACTATATGCTTTTCATATATATATATGTGTATAATTAGTCAGAGCAATGATCAGAAAAGGCAAAATCATTGCACCAGACACAATTTCTCATTGATTCCCAATAGGCGGAATGAAACAAAATACCAGAGAAAAACAGAACCATGCAAATCATAACCCAATCAGACTGACAACACATTCGTCTAACGTTAAGATCAGGGAACATTTTCGTAATATAAGAATTTATCAGGGATTAGATAGCCCCAATAATATTTTTGGTGTTAGATAATCTCTTACAATACCTCAATAGAGACAGTCACAAACTGTTCACTGTAATTACCATGCTTGGACATTTCATATTTCAAACATTATTCCTTTAACTATTTCTGTTGTCCTGATAAATCGTAATTTATACATATTTTTATCCTATGCTTAGAACATTTATGGATGGTTTCTACTTAGATTTGGTGAATCCGATGCTCCTAATTCTTTAATTTCATGTTTTATACTTAAGTAAGCATAGAAGAGTAAAAAGAGTGAGAAACGGGCCGAAAACGGAGAAAATAGACCCACATGTGAAATCAACATGGCCTGGACTTCCTCATACGGGTAAGCCACACGGTCGTGTCCATTTGGCAGGATCGAAGCACGACTTACACGAGTAGACTACACACCCGTGCCTATTTAACAGCCTTGACCATGGGCTGGAGCAATTGCACACGGGCGTGTCCCTGTCAAGCCCAAGTATAGTCCTATTCGGAAAAGGCCACTTTTGAGGGCTCTTAGGCATTTAAAAGCCTATTTAAACTCCTGAGGAAGCACGGAGAATAGACACACGGAGTAGGAGGCAAGGAATTACTCAAGGGAAGCTGATTGATCCACTCAGAAGCCGGATTCATCGTCAAGATTGAAGATCTCCCTTCAATTTCCATTCAGGGGTTTTGGGTTTTCTTTATATTTTGTTATCTTTATTCTTTTGAGATGTTTTCTTTCATAATTCTGAACTAAACCCCCTAAATACCTAAGGGGAATGAAACCTAAGACAGATATTATTATTATCTGAATTGTATGATAAATATTTGACTTGTTCTTAATTATGTGTTCTTAACTTTTGTTTTCATATTCTAGGATATTGATTTAAGTTAATGCTCTTATTCAGAGGAGGAAAAGTCCCTGTCTAAGAGTAAATTTGTCGTAATTAAGCGGAGTTGATTGCACGCCTAGAGATAGGGTGACAAGATTTTGTCAGATTAGGGTAAAACCTAATAAGGGAGTCCATAGATTGAGTTAATGCAACACTAGGTGTTAATTAGAAAGAGATTTCAATTAATCAACCTAGGGTTAGATATTATCAGTCTCGAGAGAGATAATATTATAACTTAGGGATTTCTACTGATCAAGTCAAATGAATAAATAGTCTAATTCAGAGTCAAATAACAAGTGAAGTCTAGTACGTGAGCCCCATGAAATATTCTTATTCAGTCTTAACATACGTACATTCTTAGGGAGTATTTAACTTTGACTCTTCATTGCAGGTATACAATGTCAACCTCACGTGGTAAGAAGACCGCTGTCCTCGCCTCGAAAAAGAAGAAAGGAGCAGCGTCATCCTCAGGTCCTACCGCGGAGATTAGGCACCCGTTCCTCCAGTTTCCCTTGGGACCCTAGGAGGAACTATTTTAGATATTACAGGCCCGACCGCTAGGTGTGGCCCGCTGCATTGACTGGGCCACACTTGAACAAATTCAAATGGCTGACATGGTCCGAGCCCTCCTAACAACTTAATTGTGGGGCTCTTATTTGAGATCATCGAGCCGACGTACCTCGAGCTCACAATGGAACTCTGCTCGACCTTCTATCTTCAGGTCATCATGACAAACTTCGATGATTCTGAAACGGTCCAGTTTCACCTTGGTGGTCTAATGCGCCAGTTAAGCGTACCGGAGTTTGGAATAACGCTAGGGCTGTACACGGAGGAGTTCATAGACGATAATAAACTTGACACCCTCCATCGCCACATCTACTACTCTCCCTCAAAGTGCTGGAAGGACCTCGTCCCTGCCTCGGCAACCTATGATCCTAGCCGCTCTAAGGCATCAGCCCTCGCCCCATCCCTGCGATACCTATACGCCATCTTGGCCCACACTCTGACAGGACGGCGAGAGAGCACCGGCGTCATCAATACTCATGACTTCGACCTTGCCTATTTCATTGCCCTCACTATCTGCCATCAGACGGAGCGGCATAGGAGATGAGTCATCTCTATCGAGCCCTATGTGACTCGATTGGCTCGGCACTTTGGGCTCCTCAATACAACGGCACAATCATCCTCCCTCACTCTCATCGGCCAGATATTCCCACAGGACATCTCGAGCATGCTACATATGAGGATGATCGAGAAACGACGTGGAACCTACCTTTCTCAGTAGCACCTCCTCCAGTCCACCGAGGAGGAGGACCCAGAGGACATTATTGATGATGTCCCTCCACGTCATGAGGAACCGCCATCTCAACCACCACCCATTCATCGTCCAGTTCATGCGGCGGCTTCATACTCTGACATCTCTGAACACCTTACTCGATTTGAGCAGTAGTGTTTTTAGCGTTTTGATCACATTGATGCTACTCTTCATCAGATTTTTCAGCACCTTCACATCTCATCGTCACCACCACCTCGTGAACCATCCGGCGATGACGATTTTTAAAGACTTTTTATTTTTATTTTCACTTTTATCTTTATTTATTTTCTTTAAGTACTTTTTATTTTATTTTCCTTTAATATTATTTTAATTTTAGGTTCTATAATTTTTATTGAATAATTTATAGTTTCGGCTATTCCATTACGAGAAATTACGCTTCTTTATATTTCTTAAAGAGTTCTTGATTTTATCACAGTTATAAAGAGCTCCAAAGCTCATCATCACTTAAGAACTAAAAACTCCATTGAAAAAGGTTCTCCACGTCTGCCATGTCCTGCTCGACCACGACCATAGCTACTACCAGATATAATATCCTTTTGGCGTAGAACTTATGGACTAATGAACCTCTACCACCACCGGAGTATCCTCCTCCACTCACATCATTGCCTTGACCGATTATTCTCCATAACTCCAATTAAAGGAGTTCATTCATCATTCAGGAAGTTTCACTTCTCTCCCTATCTTATGATTATATATCTATATTTTTCAATATATCTATCTTTGTACATTGAGGGCAATGTACATCTTAAGTGTGAGGAGTCTTTTATACCATTATCAGAAGTCCCTGAATTTTGTCTTGTTCTCATGTGATCTTCTTATACCACTATTAGAATGAATTTTGATTAAGTTATGATTTTTATTGATGTGTCTTGAATTAAAACATAGGCATTTATGCATTGATCGTTTAAACTTTGAGACATTAGGGAATCAAGCATGATAAGTTGATTTTTGAGAATTAAAAATTGTTAGGTTGTTTCCCCAAGTTTAGATATTATCTTGAGTTGAAATTCACAAGTTTAAACATAAAAAAGCCATAATTTTTGTGAGATCTCCAGCCTTTAGAGCATATGTTATTTCTTTCATTCTCACTTTTATTATGAGTGCGTCAATATTGATTTGTTATTCTAGAACTTGCTTGATTATGCATGTCAAGACCACACCATTTGATTTGATATGTCGAGATGATAAAGGCACTTAGGTTTAACCCACTAACTCCACAAAAGCCTACCTTCATAATTAACCGTTAGTGAACCCCTTTGAACCTAACAAGCCATTAATTGATTTACCCTCAATATTAACCCATAACCCATTATTGTTGAAATCCCCTAATTTGATCCTTATTTTTGTCGAGACTTGATTTAAATTAATTACTTAGCTATGTTTTATTCTTCGTTGCAATAATTAAGTTCTATGTTATTTGACTTGTTCTAAAAAAAATACTTACATACATGTTAGTAGTAATTCATCGTTTTTGAGCTTGAGTGTTAATTCCATATTCTGAGAAGAAGATCACTTGTATTCAACTGATAATTAGTTATTTTTCTAGTTAGGTGATTTCTTCAATTCAATCCCGATTCTAACATTTTCTTCCAACTTGTGACCACACCCCCTAACCAAAGCCACATTACAACCTCTAAAGACCTTTTTGATTGATGTATCATCTCAATATATAGTGGTGGTGATTTGATTTTCATGCAAGCCTATGGTAATAACTTTTCATATTGACTAATGAGTGCTTTATTTGATGTCCTTAAACACCTCGAGTGATTTGAGTGAATATTTAGTGAGGATGTTAAACTCTGTGATATTTTGATCAAATGTGATTACTTAGATGGAGGGGACACCTATGTTTTCATAATAAAATGCTCAACTTGGAATGTTTGAAACTTTGATGTACTTTTAGTTGAATTTTCAATGTATGATTACTTATGGATTATTTTGAGATATTATTGATAGGGATCATAAATTGAGAAGAATTTATTTTAATTGTGAGTTGAGGATTTTGCTTGAGGACAAACAAACGCTTAAGTGTGGGGGTATTTGATAAACCATAATTTATACATATTTTTATCCCATGCTTAGCACATTTATGGATGGTTTCTCCTTAGATTTGGTTAATTCGATGCTCCTAATTCTTTAATTTCATGTTTTATACTTAGGTAAGCATAGGAGAGTAAAAAGAGCGAGAAACGGGCCGAAAACGGAGAAAATGGACCCACATGTGAAATCAGCATGGCCTGGACATCCTCACACGGGTAAGCCACACAGCCGTTTCCATTTGGTAAGATCAAAGCACGACTTACACGGGCAGATTACACGTCCATGCCTATTTAATAGCCTTGACCACGGGCTGGAGCACTCGCACACGAGCGTGTCACACTGGCGTGTCCCTGTCAAGCCCAAGTATAGTCATATTCAGAAAAGGCCACTTTTAAGGGCATTTAGGCATTTAAAAACCTATTTAAACACCTGAGGAGGCATGGAGAATAGACACACGGAGTAGGAGGCAATGAATTACTCAAGGGAAGCCGATTGATCCATCTCAAAAGCCGGATTCATCGTCAAGACTGAAGATCTCCCTTCAATTTTCATTCAGAGGTTTTGGGTTTTCTTTATGTTTTGTTATCTTTATTCTTTTGAGATGTTTTCTTTCATAATTATGAACTAAACCCCCTAAATACCTAAGGGGAATGAAACCTAAGACAGATCTTGTTATTATTATTTGAATTGTATAATAAATATTTAACTTGTTCTTAATTATGTGTTCTTAATTCTTGTTTTCATATTCCAGGATATTGATTCAAGTTAATTCTCTTATTCAGAGGAGGAAAAGTCCCTGTCTAAGAGTAAATTTGTCGTAATTAAGCGGAGTTGATTGCACGCCTAGAGATAGGGTGACAAGATTTTGCCGGATTAGGGTGAAACCTATAAGGGAGTCCATAGATCAAGTTAATGCAACACTAGGTGTTAATTAGAAAGAGATTTCAATTAATCAACCTAGGGTTAGACGTTATTAGTCTCGAGAGAGATAATAATATAACTTAGGGATTTCTACGGATCAAGTCAAATGAATAAATCGTCTAATTCAGAGTCAAATAACAAGTGAAGTCTAGGTGGATTTTTCCTTGGGTATTGTCTTAATCAATCAAGTTTTCTCAAAAGCTTTTCCCTAGTTTTCTCTCTGTGCATCCTTAGTTTAGTTAATTAGTTTAGATAAACAAACACTTAAATTTTAGGCTAGATAATAAAAAGGAAGTAATTACTAGTACTCTTGGTTCCTTTGGGTTTGACAATCCGGTCTTCCTAAAGCTATACTACTGTTCGATAGGTCATTGCCTTCATCGTGATAATAGTTAGTTTTAAGAACGATTAATTATAAATTTTTAAAACCTGTCACGAATATCACGTACCATGTCCCAAATTCTATAATATTCCCTTCACTAAGAGAACCAGTTCATGAGGGAATTTCAATCAATACATTTCTCGATGTCATACTGGATAGATTGTTTTATCAAAATTACTTTTTCACTAATTGCGATGTTACGAAAATTAAACAATCTTTCAGTCAATCCGATTTATTTCTAGCTCATGTCTGCACTTATCAACCCCTTCTCAATCTCTAATCATGCTTATAATCATTCGATCATTGAACTCTCTGGGTTCTCACCTGGAAACTCATTCAACACAAATCTCAGGAATTTCCATTATAAAACACCACTTTGGTAAGGGGGAAGGGGTCGTAGGGCCTCTGACTCGAGTCTCATAAATATATACATGTAACACAGATTTCATCATCATAGCAATCATATCTCAATCATGTCATTCATTTTGGGTAACTAACATTCATATTGATTTAACGTCCACTTTCCAGTTATCTCATTTTAACAAGTATACTTATACATGCATTCCATGTTTTCTAGATAACTTTACTTATCTATTCATTTAATCATATAAGTCATGCACATGATATCATACATGGGCTAACAAACACAGATAAGTTTATCTCAATCTATATTTTTACTTCGTACACCATCATTTAGACATATCGTTACAATCATATGAATCAGTACAAGCAATTTAACACGTTTACTTAAGCTATACGAGCTTATCAACCATGATTTTTCATATAAGTGTACGTGAAAATTCATTCCATCTATATCTTTGGTAAGTTATCTAAACACATGTATTCACTCAAGCAAATAGACCAATCACAGATAAGCTCATTTCACCATGTACATATTTCATGAATCCTTATTCGTACCTTTCCAAGTTTCAGTTCATTATGACTGTACTTTACTCGAATATATTAGCATCATATTTAGCATGGTCGGTGTAGCTCGGTTGGAGAGTACATTTATCTAAACAAAATGGCTCTCATACGCGTCGGAGACTTCACACTATCACAGATCGGTGGCATGCAAAGCTGGACTCTCATACATATGATAGGTTAGTCCGATAACCAACTAAACCATAGCTCTGATATCACTAAATGTAACACCCCTCACCCGTATCCAACGCCGGGACAGGGTTCGAGGCGTTATCGGACTAAAACATTCATAACATGCAAAACTGGGCCACAAAATTTTTACCCCAAATTAAAACATCTCAAACACATGCATATTGTCCCTTATACAGGCCTTCGAAGCCTATAACATACATCGGGGTGGTACGGGACTAAACTGAGAACTTTGAAAATCTTTGGGTAACTTAACTAATTTTCTTGCTTTGGAGAGTCACACGCCCGTGTGGGTTGGGTCGTGTGGTCACACATGTCCGTGTGGCTTGGGACACGCCCGTGTAACTCTCTGTTTGTGACATCAACAACTGTTTAAGGGCACACGCCCGTGACGAGAGGCTGTATCCTCCACACGGATGAGACACGGCCGTGTCTCTACCCGTGTGGTCAAAACTTAGGTTAATTTCCAAGCCTTTTTGTCATTTTCACATGCACACACATACTTTTGACCTTGTCATCTTATTAATCACTTATACATCAACATCCATATTCAGGGCACTAATAACTTATTACCATATCACACAATCATTCCATGATCATGACTGCCTCGAACGGTCTTAAGGCATTCATCGTGTACATATGCCATATTCTTCTCATACATAGTGAACGAGCACAATCACAAGACATTAACATATATCATGGATAAATAGGCTTACAAGCCAAAATTATTATAAGCCACATTCATGGTTATAAACAACAAATCAATATAAGCCAATACATTTGGCAAATCACAATAATATTCATTATAGAAAAACTAAGTCCCTATACATGACACTCACCTGAAAATATTTAACATACACATGTCAATACTCCAAAAGTAATGGCTCGATAGTGACGCTGCCTCCGACTATCTCCAACCCCGAGCTGACCTGAAAAAACTAAAAGAAATAGAAAGGAATGAGTACGCTTTACGTCTAGTAAGCTCACATGAAAATAATAAGCAATGTGATAACATGTTATTTTCAAATTCTTCTATTTATTCAAATTCCAGCTAAGCTATTTTCTCAAGTCATAGTCATTAAATTATTTTTATCTGGAGTTACGAAACTCCAAATCAGGATCCGTTAGTTTTCCCAGAAACTAGACTCATATCCTTTCCCACCATAAAATTTTCAAAATTTTTGGCCTAACCAATAAGTACAGTTTATTATTTAAACTCTACCCTGTTTCGCTATTTGACAGCTTCAACCAATATCTACTAAAAATCAAATATCTCATAGTACGAAACTCGGATAATGTTCCCATCTCTTTCTCTTGAAAATATCTCACTAAGGATTTCATTCATATGAATTTTAACTCATAATTATTTTTTTATAATTTTTAGTGATTTTTCCAAATTTGAGACAGGGGAGTCCGAGATCACTCTGTGTAACACCCCGAACCCGAAACCGACACCGGAGTCGAACACGAGGTGTTAACTGACTTTAACCCCTTAAAAATTTATTTTCCAGACACTGCCCAATCTGTGTACTAGTCATTTTAAAAATCATATCTTGAGTTTCGTAACTTGAAAATCAGTTTCGTAATTTTTCCCAGAAACTAGACTCATGTGCCCATCTATGTATTTTTTTCTAGAATTTTTGGTCGGGCCAATTAGTACAGTTTATTAGTCAAAGTCTCCCATGTTGCAGGGGTCGACTACACTGACCTTTGCCCATTACGACTTGGATATCTCCCTGCACGGGGCTTCAATACTGATTCCGTTTATTTCTATGAAAACTAGACTCAGAGAGGAATCTGTACATATATGGTACGACCCCTAATTATCTCTGGTTAATTTATAATGAATTTCCAAAGTAGGAGCAGGGAATCTAGAAACCGTTCTGGCCCTGTCCCACGAAAATCTGATTATCTCTTAATATACTGCCCATATGATCTTTTCGTTACTTCCTCATGAAAACAGACTCATCGAGCTTCGATTACATAATTTATTCATCAATTAATTCCACTCCTACTATTTTTAGTGATTTTTCAATCTCATGACACTGCTGCTGCCAGCATCTGTTACGAAAGTAACTAGGTCCATTTCATGCCTACCCTTGATCCAACTCAATCGAACATTCGTGCCATTTTCGCATGGCTTAAAGTTTACATGCCAAAGTTCAAACACAACGTAATAGCTTATACATGCCAAAATGTTCTTCTAAGCCAACTAAGAAGAAAGTACCAAAACTTGCTATCCGGTGTGATGACTTCGATGACGGCCTGACCCCGCAAAAATAGATGAGTCCAAGCAACCTATAATGGGTGACAAGGAAACACCGAGTGAGTTTATAACTCAGTAAGTCATAAGAAATGCACTACCATCCATCAATAACATTATCACAAGAGGAAACAAAATAGAACGAGACAATTTACTCCATCCATACCGAACCATACCATAGTTCCTCCAACCTATCGATTCAGTTTCATATCAATTCATGCATTCACATTCCCTATACTCATCAATAGGACATTGAAGCATTTTCATAAATCAATTTATTTTCGTTACAATCAAACGACTAAACGGCCTTTCACCCATCCTACGATAAATTTTATGTACGTGACTTCAAGTATATTTGTCACATAGGTTCAAACTTACCGAGCTCAACACCAAGTATAAGCATAGCACCTATTAGCCATGTACTCAAGACACTTACCCGATCCGCTGTCCGCGATCGACTCAATAGTGTCGCACACATAGTGTCCATAATGATTCACGAATGTATATTGAGTCCGCACACTCAGTGCTATATAATCAACTCGCACACTTAGTGCTACGTAATCAAATCGCACACTTAGTGCTACATAGTCAAACTCGCACACTTAGTGCCGCATGGTCAATTCGCACACTTAGTGCATCATATTCATTTCGCACACTTAGTGCAACATAGTCAAATCGCACACTTAGTGCTGTACAATTTAATCCCGCGCACTTAGCGCCAATCTCATGGTCATAAATGGTTATACCCGCACGTTTAGTGCCGAGACCAACAACTCAGTACATCTTACCTCTTTTCATTCAACAATTTCATCATCACATACGTACATGCATATATATATGTATATTTATTCATTCCATTCAGCATCAATACATAAACATTATGACCATTTGAAATAATACCAACTACATGCTTAATGACTTACCTTGTGTTGGGTAAGACGGTTCCAACTCGGCTACTCAGTGATCTTTTCTTTGCCTTTGCTTGATTCTCCTCCTTTAGCTCCTTGAGCTTAATCAATAATTCACTAGTTTAACCATCTTGTTAAACATTCATTATTCAATTACACATGCTTATGTATGTTTGTATATTCGGCAACCATCCTCACTAATTACTCATGTTGATGGTCGAATGGATGTATGTGTGTACAATGTCAACTATAACATCATGTAATTCCACATATGACTACATTTCTTAAGTTCCACATCTTAATGCCCATTATACATAATCAAATTTAACATCATATATATATTTACTCATGTGGCCGAATATACATACTCCCATATAATATCAAGTACTCACTTTAAGTATATTGCCGAATATACTTAATCATACACACACCTAACCAAAATAATTTCTAAAATCTTTATATCATTTATAATACATCTAATTATCCTTTTTCACATTATCAACTCAAATCACATACATTATTTACTATAACATCTTTACATTCGGCATTGGTGTCAACCATAGTAGCCGATTCTTCCTACTTTGTACCCATGCATCTATTAATCCTTAGTAGGTTCAAACACTTCACACACTAGGATTCATCAAATTTTTAACAAGAAATAAAATCTCTAATCCTCAAACTACCATGGCCGAACCTTCATGGAGTTGCTAAGACTCCTCATTTCTACTTCTCACACACTCTCACATCCAAACCCTTTTATTAAACACCCAAAGTCAACCATCTCCTTACCTCATCACCAAAGACATCAAAATACCAACCAAGAACGTAACATTCATGGCCGAATGTCATCTCCATCATTTAACAAAGTTTGAACCATGGCTAGGTAGATTTTGAACTTACAACTTAAAATATACATGAATCTCAAAGAATAACATTAAACATACCTCAATCTAGTTACATGCATGGCCAAACTTCCTCCTAATCCTCTTCCTTAGGATTTTTGGTTAAAAGAGGTTGAAAAAGGATGAACAAAACCTTTCTTTTCCTTCCTTTAGCTCACGGCAATGGGGTGTATGCATGAGACCATTATTCTTTTTTTTTTCATCACCCTTCCTTTCATTATTTAATTATCATGCTTATTATTTTATTTTCCTTACCATACATCACTAACACAACATGTTGGTGACATGTTTCCACCCATAGCATGGCCGGCCACTACATATTAGGGAGGGGGAATTTGACATGCAAGTCCCCTTTTTCTTCCACATGCACTAATAGGTCCTCATGCATTGACCTATCACATTTTAAAATTTTCTCATATAAGTCCTATTGACTAAATTCACATGCAATCGACTAAATCGAAGCTTGAATTTTTCACACATTCATGATTACATATTCTAGACAATAAACATCACATTCAAACCTTTCGGTGACTCGGTTTAGCGGTCTCGAAACCACTTCCCGACTAGGGTCAATTTTGGGCTGTCACAACTCTCCCTCACTTAAGAAATTTTCGTCCTCGAAAATCTTACCGGTAAATAGGTTTGGATATCGTTCTTTCATCGAGCTCTCGGGTTCCCAGGTTGCTTCCTCGATCCCGTGTTTGAGCCACAACACCTTAACCAACGGAACCCTTTTATTTCGCAACTCTTTCACTTCACGAGCTAGGATACGAATCGGTTCTTCTTCATAACTCAAATCAGATTGAATTTCAACTTCTGAGGGATTAATCACATGTGACGGATCGGATCTATAATGTCGAAGCATTGAAACATGGAAGACATCATGCATCCTTTCAAGTTCAGGGGGCAAAATCAATCTATATGCAACCGGCCCCACTCGTTCGGAAATTTCGTACGGCCCAATGAATCTCGGGCTCAACTTGCCTTTACGGCCAAATCTGAGTACCTTCTTCCAAGGTGACACTTTAAGAAACGCTTTATCTCCCACCTGATATTCAATGTCCTTTCGTTTTAAATCCGCATACGATTTTTGACGATCTGTGGCTACCTTCAGACTTTCGCGGATTACCTTTACTTTTTGTTCGGCATCTTTAATCAAATCAACTCCGAAAATTTTACTTTCACCAAGCTCGGTCCAAAACAATGGCGTACGGCATTTACGACTGTACAAAGCCTCATAAGGTGCCATCTTAATACTTGATTGAAAACTATTGTTGTAAGCGAATTCAATCAAAGGTAAATACCGTTCCCATGAACTACTGAACTCGAGGATGCAACATCTCAACATATCCTCAAGTATTTGAATTATCCGCTCGGATTGACCATCGGTTTGGGGGTGAAAAGCGGTGCTAAAATGCAGCTTGGTACCCAAAGCTTCTTGCAATTTCTTCCAAAATCGTGAGGTGAATCTCGGATCTCTATCCGACACGATAGAAATAGGTACTCCATGTAATCTCACAATCTGAGAGACATACAATTCGGCTAGTTTATCCAATGAAAGATCCGTACGCACGGGGATAAAGTGAGCCGACTTAGTCAGCCTATCAACAACAACCCAAATCGCATCCTTCTTACTTGCGGACAATGGCAGTCCGGACACAAAGTCCATTGTGACTCGGTCCCATTTCCACTCGGGTATCATGATCGGCTGAAGTAACCCTGAAGGCACTTGATGTTCCGCTTTCACTTGTTGACATATTAAACATCTCGAAACAAAGTCGGAGATGTCTCGTTTCATACCATGCCACCAAAACCGACGTTTCAAGTCGTTGTACATTTTCGTGCTCCCCGGGTGAATTGACATTCGGCTACAATGGGCTTCGTTCAGAATCATCGGAATGAGTTTCGAATTCCTTGGAACACACAAACGACTTCTAAACCTCAAACAACCATCATCATCAATCTGAAACTCCGATTCCTTGTTCGGAACACACTCAGCTCGTTTTGCAACCAATTCATCATCGACTTTCTGAGCTTCACGAATTTGATGAGTCAATAATGGTTTGGCTTTTAATTCAGCTACTAACACATTGTCAGGTAGAACAGACAAGTGTACATTCATCGCTCGCAAAGCAAACAGTGATTTTCGGCTTAAGGCGTCCGCAACCACATTAGCCTTTCCCGGGTGGTAATCAATGACAAGCTCGTAATCTTTCAACAACTCAAGCCAACGTCTTTGTCACAGATTCAAGTCTCGTTGAGTCATCAAATATTTGAGACTTTTGTGATTCGAAAACACATGGCACTTCTCACCAAACAAATAATGTCGCCATATTTTCAATGCAAACACAATGGCGGCTAGTTCGAGATCATGGGTCGGATAATTTCTCTCGTGTGGCTTCAATTGTCTCGACGCATAGGCCACAACTCGACCTTCTTGCATCAATACGCAACCCAACCCAAGTAGGGATGCGTCACTATAAATGACAAACTCTTTACCCAATTCGGGTTGCACCAAAATTGGAGCTTCCGTCAAATGAGTTTTCAGTTGATCGAAGCTTTTCTGACATTTCTCCGTCCATTCGAACTTAACATCCTTTTGAAGTAGCTTCGTCATTGGTGTGGCTATCATCGAGAAACCTTTGACAAATCGTCGGTAATAACCGGCGAGCCCTAGAAAGCTCCAGACTTCGGTAACATTTCTCGGAGGCTTCCAGTTAAGTATGGCTGAAATTTTGCTCGGGTCAACTCGAATACCCGATGCGGATACCACATGACCCAAGAAGCTAACCTCTCTTAACCAGAACTCACACTTACTGAACTTAGCATATAACTGCTTATCCCGCAAAATTTGCAACACTAGCCTCAGATGCTCAGCATGTTCGGTCTCATCTCTTGAATAGACCAAGATGTCATCAATAAACACAACTACGAACCGATCCAAATACGGCCTGAAGATCCGATTAATCAAATCCATAAACACCGCAGGGGCATTAGTGAGCCCAAACGGCATCACTAAGAACTCGTAGTGATCGTACCTCGTTCTGAAAGCAGTTTTGGGTACGTCCGAATCTCGAATCCGCAACTGATAATAACCCGATCTCAAATCTATCTTTGAAAACACCGATGCTCCCTTTAATTGATCGAACAGATCATCAATACGCGGTAACGGATACTTATTCTTTATCGTCACTTTATTCAGTTGACGATAGTCAATGCACAACCTCATGGTTCCGTCCTTCTTTTTCACGAACAATACTGGTGCACCCCAAGGTGAGAAACTCGGTCGAGCGAAACCTCTATCCGTCAATTCTTGCAACTGAGCTTTCAACTCTTTTAACTCGGTTAGTGCCATACGATACGGAGCGATCGAAATTGGCGTAGTTCCAGGTACAAGCTCAATACCAAACTCTACCTCCCGAACAGGTGGCAAACCCGGTAACTCTTCAGGAAAAACATCCGGGTATTCACAAACCACCGGCACCGATTCGGGTTTCTTTTCTAACTCCTTGTCATCAAGTACATACGTGAGGTATGCTTCGCACCCTTTCCTTACATATTTCTGGGCCAACATTGCTGATATTACAGCTGGCAACCCCCTTAAGTCCGCAGACTCAACTCGGATTATTTCGTTATTTGCGCACCTCAAATCGATAGTCTTGCTTTTGCAATTCACAACCGCATCATGCACGGTTAACCAATCCAAACCAAGAATAACATCAAACTCGTCGAACGGCAAAAGCATCAAATCGGCCGGAAAACAGGATTCTCGGATTATTAGAGGGCATCTCTTACACACTTTATCAATAAGTACGCATTGACCCAAAGGGTTTGATACTCGAATTACGAGCTCAGTAGACTCAACAGGTAGAGTCTTACTGGTTGCTAAGGTTTCGCATACATATGAATGAGTAGAACCAGGGTCAATCAATGCAATCACATTAGTATCAAAGAGAGTGAAGGTACCAGTGATGACGTCGGGGGAGGATGCCTCCTCTCGTGCGCGAATGGCATATGCTCTAGCAGGAGTACGGTTCTCGGCTCGATCGGCCGTATCAGAGGCCCCCCTCTGACTACCACCCCTGCCTCCTAAAATTCTCGGTGGTCTACCTCTAGATGTCACTCCACTAGGTCTTGCACCTTGAATCTTATTCTTCTCATCCAGCTCCGTGCAATCTCTAATAAAGTGGTCCTTCGAACCGCATCCGTAATAGGCCCTGCTAGTAGACTTGCCCCAACATTCACCTAGGTGTCGTCTTCCACATTGGGGACATTCAGGTTTCTCGTGACGATTATTGCCCACACTAGCTACCGAAGTAGCTCGGGAGCCCATCGATGGTCTTGCCCTGATGGAAATTCCCGCAGTCGCCCTCGACTTATTAATGTCCTCCCTGAACTTCTTTACAGCTGAGAACGGAGCTTTACCCGTCGATCTTTTACGATAATCTCTAGCTTCAAATTCAGCCTTCCTCTTCTCCTTTCCAAGTTCTTCCGCCTTGCAGGCTCGTTCGACTAGTGTTACGAATTCTTTTATTTCCAAAATACCCATTAGTAGCTTTAAATCTTCATTCAATCCTTCCTCGAATCTTTTGCACATAGCAACCTCATCAGCTACACACTCCCGGGCATACCTACTAAGTCCTACGAATTCATGTTCGTATTCAGATACAGTCATACGGCCTTGCTTGAGTTCCAAGAACTCCTTACGCTTCTGATCAATGAACCGTTGGCTAATAAATTTCTTTCGGAATTCCGTTTGAAAGAAGTCCCAAGTTACTCGCTCGTTCGGGACTATGGAAATCAAGGTCCTCCACCAATAGTAGGCTGAGTCTCGCAACAAAGATACAGCACATTTTAGACATTCGTCGAGTGTGCATGACAATTCATCGAACGCCCGAATAGTGTTATCAAGCCAGAACTCGGCCCTTTCGGCATCATCAGTTACTATGGCCTTGAACTCCTCGGCCCCACGCTTCCTAATCAAGTCTACAGGTGGCTTACTCAGCCTCACAGAATCAGCGACTGATGGCATTACAGGCTCTTGGGGTGGATTATTCAAATTTGGGAATTGTTGGATAGCCGGGTTGGTTCGGGCATATTGCGCGACCCACTCATTCATCATGGTAAAAAAGGCTTGTTTAACCCCCTAACCTTGATTATTCGCAGATGACTGAGGTTCAACAGGCGGCGTCCCTTGTGCAGGAGCAGCCGCTACGCTCTCAACGTCATCCGCTAGGGTTCTTTCTTCACCGGGGTCCATTTACTAATCAAAACAAAAACATTTCAACCGTCAGAAGTCATCACACATTTAAACATTAACATTCGGCATGTATAGCTAGACTCATACGCGCTATGGTAGTCCTAGAACCGACTAAACCATTGCTCTGATACCAATCAAATGTAACACCCCGAACCCGAAACCGACACCGGAGTTGAACACGAGGTGTTAATTGACTTTAACCCCTTAAAAATTTATTTTCCAGACACTGCCCAATCTGTGTACTAGTCGTTTTAAAAATCATATCTTGAGTTTCGTAACTCGAAAATCAGTTTCGTAATTTTTCCCAGAAACTAGACTCATGTGCCCATCTATGTATTTTTTTCTAGAATTTTTGGTCGGGCCAATTAGTACAGTTTATTAGTCAAAATCTCCCATGTTGCAGGGGTCGACTACACTGACCTTTTCCCATTACGACTTGGATATCTCCCTGCACGGGGCTTCAATACTGATGCCGTTTGTTTCTATGAAAACTAGACTCAGAGAGGAATCTGTACATATATGGTACGACCCCTAATTATCTCTGGTTAATTTATAATGAATTTCCAAAGTCGGAGCAGGGAATCTAGAAACCGTTCTGGCCCTGTCCCACGAAAATCTGATTATCTCTTAATATACTGCCCATATGATCTTTTCGTTACTTCCTCATGAAAACAGACTCATCGAGCTTCGATTACATAATTTATTCATCAATTAATTCCACTCCTACTATTTTTAGTGATTTTTCAATCTCATGACACTGCTGCTGCCAGTATCTGTTACGAAAGTAACTAGGTCCATTTCATGCCTACCCTTGATCCAACTCAATCGAACATTCGTGCCATTTTCGCATGGCTTAAAGTTTACATGCCAAAGTTCAAACACAACGTAATAGCTTATACATGCCAAAATGTTCTTCTAAGCCAACTAAGAAGAAAGTACCAAAACTTGCTATCCGGTGTGATGACTTCGATGACGGCCTGACCCCGCAAAAATAGATGAGTCCAAGCAACCTATAATGGGTGACAAGGAAACACCGAGTGAGTTTATAACTCAGTAAGTCATAAGCAATGCACTACCATCCATCAATAACATTATCACAAGAGGAAACAAAATAGAACGAGACAATTTACTCCATCCATACCGAAACATACCATAGTTCCTCCAACCTATCGATTCAGTTTCATATCAATTCATGCATTCACATTCCCTATACTCATCAATAGGACATTGAAGCATTTTCATAAATCAATTTATTTTCGTTACAATCAAACGACTAAACGGCCTTTCACCCATCCTACGATAAATTTTATGTACGTGACTTCAAGTATATTTGTCACATAGGTTCAAACTTACCGAGCTCAACACCAAGTATAAGCATAGCACCTATTAGCCATGTACTCAAGACACTTACCCGATCCGCTGTCCGCGATCGACTCAATAGTGTCGCACACATAGTGTCCATAATGATTCACGAATGTATATTGAGTCCGCACACTCAGTGCTATATAATCAACTCGCACACTTAGTGCTACGTAATCAAATCGCACACTTAGTGCTACATAGTCAAACTCGCACACTTAGTGCCGCATGGTCAATTCGCACACTTAGTGCATCATATTCATTTCGCACACTTAGTGCAACATAGTCAAATCGCACACTTAGTGCTGTACAATTTAATCCCGCGCACTTAGCGCCAATCTCATGGTCATAAATGGTTATACCCGCACGTTTAGTGCCGAGACCAACAACTCAGTACATCTTACCTCTTTTCATTCAACAATTTCATCATCACATACGTACATGCATATATATATGTATATTTATTCATTCCATTCAGCATCAATACATAAACATTATGACCATTTGAAATAATACCAACTACATGCTTAATGACTTACCTTGTGTTGGGTAAGACGGTTCCAACTCGGCTACTCAGTGATCTTTTCTTTGCCTTTGCTTGATTCTCCTCCTTTAGCTCCTTGAGCTTAATCAATAATTCACTAGTTTAACCATCTTGTTAAACATTCATAATTCAATTACACATGCTTATGTATGTTTGTATATTCGGCAACCATCCTCACTAATTACTCATGTTGATGGTCGAATGGATGTATGTGTGTACAATGTCAACTATAACATCATGTAATTCCACATATGACTACATTTCTTAAGTTCCACATCTTAATGCCCATTATACATAATCAAATTTAACATCATATATATATTTACTCATGTGGCCGAATATACATACTCCCATATAATATCAAGTACTCACTTTAAGTATATTGCCGAATATACTTAATCATACACACACCTAACCAAAATAATTTCTAAAATCTTTATATCGTTTATAATACATCTAATTATCCTTTTTCACATTATCAACTCAAATCACATACATTATTTACTATAACATCTTTACATTCGGCATTGGTGTCAACCATAGTAGCCGATTCTTCCTACTTTGTACCCATGCATCTATTAATCCTTAGTAGGTTCAAACACTTCACACACTAGGATTCATCAAATTTTTAACAAGAAATAAAATCTCTAATCCTCAAACTACCATGGCCGAACCTTCATGGAGTTGCTAAGACTCCTCATTTCTACTTCTCACACACTCTCACATCCAAACCCTTTTATTAAACACCCAAAGTCAACCATCTCCTTACCTCATCACCAAAGACATCAAAATACCAACCAAGAACGTAACATTCATGGCCGAATGTCATCTCCATCATTTAACAAAGTTTGAACCATGGCTAGGTAGATTTTGAACTTACAACTTAAAATATACATGAATCTCAAAGAATAACATTAAACATACCTCAATCTAGTTACATGCATGGCCAAACTTCCTCCTAATCCTCTTCCTTAGGATTTTCGGTCAAAAGAGGTTGAAAAAGGATGAACAAAACCTTTCTTTTCCTTCCTTTAGCTCACGGCAATGGGGTGTATGCATGAGACCATTATTCTTTTTTTTTTTCATCACCCTTCCTTTCATTATTTAATTATCATGCTTATTATTTTATTTTCCTTACCATACATCACTAACACAACATGTTGGTGACATGTTTCCACCCATAGCATGGCCGGCCACTACATATTAGGGAGGGGAATTTGACATGCAAGTCCCCTTTTTCTTCCACATGCACTAATAGGTCCTCATGCATTGACCTATCACATTTTAAAATTTTCTCATATAAGTCCTATTGACTAAATTCACATGCAATCGACTAAATCGAAGCTTGAATTTTTCACACATTCATGATTACATATTCTAGACAATAAACATCACATTCAAACCTTTCGGTGACTCGGTTTAGCGGTCCCGAAACCACTTCCCGACTAGGGTCAATTTTAGGCTGTCACACTCTGACCCTGTTTCACAAAAATTCCAAAATCTCATCATATGAGATTCTTTTACTTACACCATTTCCTTTATCAGAAACTAGACTCTATAAGCTTTAATTCCATATTTTATTCAGCCTCTAACTCAATTTTCATTATTTTTAATGGATTTTCAAAGTTGGACCACTACTATTGTCCTAATCTGTCTCAGTGCAACATAATGATAACCATCACAAGTTTGTCATAGAAATTATTCTCATAAATATCACTCATTCATTTGCACTATTATCACAAGTCCATTTCCTTTCACATGTCAAACACATACTCATGGGTTTTGAGTACATACCTGTGCTATCTCTTAGCACAACCACTCATCTAAATAGGACAATCATATGCATCATACTAGTATCAACTAAGCATAGATAAGTTTATCATGTCGTTATTCTTTATATCATTATGTTTGTCATTACCGTTGAATTATTGAATTTCTGATGGACATTCCTTTTTCAGTTGTATAATAGAGGTGTACGTTTCTTTCTGAGTGGTATACACAAAGTATACCTTTCCTTTTCATATGGTATACACAAAGTATACCTAATATTTTCAAGTGTACACACAAAGTATACATAACCTTTTCAAATTGTACCATTTGGGTACAGAAATTATTTTCAAGTATTACCCTTTCGAGTTATATTCTTTTCTATAATGAGATCAAAAGATTACCCTTTTGGGACAATCTTTACTGCAACATATGCAGGACCTCATTTACACAGTAACCACCTGCGCAATCGGAAATCAATATTCAAACGGATTCGTATCTTTTCATAAATTACAAGTAAATTATGAACCAACATTTATCATTTTTTTAAAATATCACATTCCATCAAATTTCTTGGATCCAGAAATGGTAATTTACCATTTTAGTCCATAACCTTGTATTTTCCTGATTTAAGCCCGAATCCCGATTTCCTTGATAAATGAGCTTGGAAAGCTTGAACAAAACCCTAGCCATGGTGGTCTTCAAAATTTCGGTCAAGGCATGAAAATGAAGAAGATGACATCTTTTTTTCATATTATTTTGGCTTTATTAGGCAAATTGCTAAAATACCCTTAATGAAAAACAATTTAAAACATACCTAACCATGTCCATTTTTGTCCACAACTTAATTAATAGTCTAATTACCACATAAGGACTCCCAATTTTAAATTTCATGACAATTGGACACCTCTAACATGTAGAACTCAACTTTTACACTTTTTACAATTTAGTCCTTTTTACTAAATTGAGTGCCTAAACGTCAAAATTTTTTGAACGAAATTTTCACGAAATCATTCTATAAAATTTTAGACCATAAAAATATAATAAAAATGAAATTTTTCTCATCGAATTTATGGTTTTGAAACCACTGTTCCGAGTAGGCCCAAAATCGGGATGTTACAGATATAGATCGGATCTTTCGCACGTGATCACACCAAAAGAGGTTGAGATTAGCTCAGACATGACTTATGGTGAAGAGCCAGTTAAGATTTTGTCTCGGGAGGTCAAACAATTGAGGAATAAAAGTATAGCACTCGTGAAAGTTTTGTGGCATAGACATAGAGTCAAGGAAGCCACATGGGAACCCGAGGAGACCATGAGAGACCAATACTTGAATTTTCTCACCGGTAAGATTTTCGGGGACGAAAATCCCTAAGGGGGAGAATTATAGCAGCCTGATTTTGGGCTCAGTCAGAACGGTGGTTTCAAGACCACCGATCCGAAGTCAGAGAAATTATTTAATTATTATTTTAGAGTTATAGCATGTTTATATTAGTGCATGAAAAATTTGGTGAAGTAATTTTAGCGTTTATGAGCTTAATTACGAAAAATGACTAAATCACATAAAGTGCAAAAGTCCTATTTTGATAGCTAAGAGTGTCAAATAGCTAGAGGACCTAGATTGGAGGTCTTTAAAGGGCAATTAGACCCTTTAGAATAGAATGACCAGCTATAGGGACAAGGAAATAGAAAAGTCAAAGAAATTAGGCGGGTTGGTGACTTAAGTGAATAGATTGAATGAAATAAAAATTTACCTTCATCTTCTTTACTCTTTATTTATTCCCACCGAAATATCAGCCATTAGAGGGGCTTAGGAAGCTTGAAAGTTTCAGCAACTTATCCCTCTCTCAAGTAAGTGATTTTGATAGTTTTCTTGATGATTTTTACATTTTTTGGACCCCTTGAAGCATGAGCTTTCAAATGAGGGGACCATTTTGCAAAATGGTTGAAAGTCTAAGGTTTTACCATGAGAACGTTCATGTAGTTTTCTGAAATTTTATGAAAGAATATGAGTATTAGATGTGTAATAAATAACTTTTGTGAATAAGTTTTCATGAAAACCCTAACTAAGGACCATTATGCATAAGTTGTAAAATAAGTTATAAATGTGTGAAATAGTGGAAATTTTGGATTGCTATAAGAGTAAAAAGGGTTCGGCTAGGCTTATAATATGAATAAATTCGATAAAAATTGATTTTCGAGCATAGGAGTAAAATAGTCATTTTGTGAAAGTTTAAGGGCAAAATAGTCATTTTGCCTGTCTAGATTAAGGTGCTGACAAAACGAATGAATTTTATTATTTTAGATCAAGATATTCAAAATCCAAACCTAGACCGGGGGAAGGCCAAGAAGTAGATTAGACCGATTAATCGTCATATTTTGTAATACGAGGTAAGTTGTATGTAAATAATACAACTACATTGTTATTATATGTTTTTGGATTGCTATAGCATGAATTACTTGATTGTGGAATTGAGGATGCATGATGATAATTGAGATAGTGGAATCTCTCGTTTAAACCATAGGAAATAAATTGGATATTCATGCCAGGACGTATAGGTTATTGTGAGCCAGTGTAAGACCATGTCTGGGACATGGCATCGACATTGAGACGAGAGCTAGTGTAAGACATGTCTGGGACATGCATCGGCTATGAGATGTGTTAGTGTAAGACCATGTTTGGGACATGGCATCGACTTGAAATATGAGCCAGTGTAAGACCATGTCTGGGACATGGCATCGGCATTCTACCCCATGTTTGAGGCTTATTAATTATCTGGTAGTGTTCCAAATGGTTCAACGGTGAGAGTTATGGTTTAAGTTAATGAGAGAAGTATAACTTTGTTGTGAGTGGTACAAGTACCGATTTAGTATGTATGAGATGTGAGCTCAAAATATGCTATATGATTTGTAATGGATAGTGATGAGTAAGTTGTGCTTATGCCTTCTCTTGTACCATAAGCATGTTGATGAATGGTAGAATTGTTGTTATATTTATTGCATGCAAAGTACTAAGCTTTGTGCTTACTTTCTCTCCTTTTCATTTTCTTATAGTGCCGCCTAAATAGCTCAATGACCAACGTACTTCAGAGCCAACGATCACACTATTAGCCGAAGCATTCGGTATTGTCAGATTACTTGTTTTGAGTATGGCATGTATAGGGCTTAGGCTTTAATGTTTTGTGTCATTGAGAATTGGCCAAATGTGTTGGCTTGGGCTAAAATCTTTTATTTTGTATAAAGCATTGAATGAGGGCTAATATTCATTTTGTTATATATATACATAAAAGATGTTATTTTCATGGATGAGTATATTGCAATGGGAAATGTTGTCTATTGTGGCTGTTTTAGTTATGTGGATCATTCTTGTATTAGTGTTGATTGATTTGTGTAGGTTATGTGAGTAAGGTTAGCAAAGAGGCTTGGTAAATAGCCTTATTTTTGCCCACATGGGTAGACATACGAGCATGTGTCAAAGCAGAGTGTGACACATCCGGCTATGTGTCCCCTGCACGAAAAATTTGCAAGTTAGTATGCATGGTAGTAAACACACGGGCAGAGACACGACCGTGTGTCTCAGCCGTGTGAAGGACACGACCTAGCACACGGGCGTGTGCCTTGGCCATGTGACCCTTAAGAATTGCTGACGTCAGAAACAGAATGTCTAGGTTTTTGCACACGGGCATCTCATGGCCGTGTGAGGGACACGAGCCATGGACACGGGCGTATGCTACGCCGTATGAAAACCCCTGTAGGTTCGAAATTAAAATTAATTTCACTCGGGTAAAGGACACGGGTGTGTCCCTATATGTTTAGGCCGTGTGAGTCACACGGGCCAACAGCACGACCATGTCGAATTGGCCACACGGGCGTGTTGCCCCTCCCACACGGACGTGTGCCCTTGTGTCTAGTGTTATTTTTCAGAGTTCGTTGAAGGACCTGAATTGGTCCCGATTGGTTTTTAAATGAGTGTTAGGAGTCTCGTAAGCCTTATTGAAGAAGTTTAGAATAGGTTTTAAATTTGACCAGGTCTTGATGATTCAGAAGAGTAGGAATGCATGTGTTCAAGGTAGGTAACACCTCGTATTCCGCCCCGGCGTAGGTTACGGGTGTGGGGTGTTACAGCTATGAGCTACGAGCTACCTCTATCCCAAAAAATATTTCAAAGCACCAAGATCCTTTATATAGAAGCAAGAACTGAGATACTCCTTAAAAGTTTTCAAAGCAGCAAAATCATTCCCAAAAATACTTAAATTGCAGTTTAGTTTAGGAATGTAAAGAACGAAATGAATTTTGTCTGTCAATTTAACCATTTTTTTTAGGTAGTCACCACTATTTGGCAATCAGGGAGTCCTACGGAACATGGTACAACATCTCTTACATTCATCAAACACATAAGATCACTCGTAACATGATTTGAACACTCCATATCAATTATCCAATTATTCTTAGACTTACCATTCAACAGAGTGGATGTTGATTGTTTATTATCGAACACTACCAGAAGAGATTGCCATTGCTCAATGGTAAAACTAGTAAGTGCCGCCTCCCTTGGTAGTGGCGGAGGAGGAGAAGACTCACCGCTAGCCTTTTAGAATAATGAAAGAAAAAAATTGTGTAAAAAACCTTACTCATATGCCATGACAAAAATAGGATAATCTCTTAAATTTTATTGATAGATCTTAAGAGTATATATATATATACAATAGTAGTTACATAGGAATCAAATTGCTAAAATATAATGTCCTATAATAATATCACATAATATTGATTAAAAATCAAATTATTAAAAGATAATATAATGTTATGATTTTAATTAAGTTACTTAAAGCAACCTTGGCCAAAAAGCAAGTAGCTGTTGATTTAGGAGGTCTCAAAAGAGTTGAGTAAAGCTTTTGACAGGAAGAGTTGACGTTTGATTCAATGTTTTCCGGAGACAATTTTAAAAATTTCCGATCATCAAACTATTTTTCGTAAAAATAGACATAAAAAGTAACAATTATTTTTCGACGGTGCAACGTTGTTATTAGCGGTTGATAAAGGGCCGTGCTTGGCTGGCCTGGAGGTGCTGGGTCGGGCAAATTTTGAAGTTCATTGGGTCGACAGGGCCTGTTTGACAGACGGATAGTATTAGTAACTCGTTTCATTACGATTACAGAAAACTTGAATCAAACAATTGGGAGCTTTACTTTTGAGTAAACAACACTCTCAAAGCAATGGCAAACAATCCCTCACAGCTTCTTCCATCAGGTGACAGTTTTTCTTTCACTTTCCCTTAAATTTCTCGAGAAAGTTGGATTAAATTCTGATTTGGGTTTGCTTGATTTGTGTTTACAGAGTTGATAGATAGGTGCATAGGGTCCAAAATTTGGGTGATAATGAAAGGTGACAAGGAGCTCGTGGGTACTCTCAGAGGCTTCGATGTCTACGTTAACATGGTCCTTGAAGATGTCACCGAATAGTAAATCTCTTCCCTTTCTCTCTTTTAATGTTTACATATAGATTAGACCTCATATCTAGGCTTTGATTTCCCTTGTGTGTGTTAGGGTTTTATGTAAAATCGTGTTAGGAAAGTGACGGGAAAGAGATCAAGTTGGAGTTTTGGTTTCTGGATATTAGCCATGTTGCATGTATTTAAACAAATTTCAAATTTATGGTACCCCTCTTTGTCCCATGACTTTTGTTTGCCCTGAATATTCCGATGAATTTAAGATTTGCTTTTCATCTTTTGGTTCAATGTTTGAATTCTTTCTCAGTAGCAAGATGGTAACCGGAGAAAGTGAGATGGCTTAAAAGTTTGTTCTGATAGGGTGTGATTTAGAACTAGTTTTCTTCACAAAATTGGTGCCTTCTGTTAGAGTTTGGTTTTTTCAGCAAACCTTTTTGATCTCTGATAAATTTGTATCATTGGCATCCTCGGAACATATCAAGAACCAGCAATCTATGTAGCCAATGTTTTTGGGCTCGATGTCTGCTCACTTAGCTAACTACATTGCTTCCAATTTGATATTCATTGCTTGATTGTACTTTTTTCCACATTTAATTTACTATGTGATGTTTTTTTTTTTTCAATTCGAGAGTGATAACGTGTTTGATTTTCTTACTCATGTGCTTGAAAATAATGAGAAGATGTGCCCTTTTGATTGACTTGTATTGGCCTGGCAACAGATTTTCCCCATGCTTGTATACGTAAGTAATTGGAGAATGTTTATTACTGGTGTTGGTCTTAATTGCTTTTTCGTTTCTGTTGCATCACAGCGAGATCACTACTGAGGGAAGACGGATCACGAAGCTTGATCAAATTTTGCTTAATGGAAATAACATTGCCATTGTAAGTTTAAATGATTTGTGACCTAGTTAATACACTTCTTAAGATCATACTGTACTTAGGATTGGCATATTTATTGAGGATTGCATTATATGGTTAAGCACATGAAGCGTAGAACTGTAGATCGCCAACTAGGGGCAAATGTATCAGTTTGAACAATAGAAACCAAATGCCGCCCAACATGAAGAATTGCAATGAATTCCACTATCTAAATTTCTCATAATAATTCTTTTTTGTACATTGTAGCTGGTCCCAGGAGGCTCACCTGATCCAGAATGAGGCTGCCACCTCTTTTGGTTTTTATGTTCTTCCCTTTCAATGTTATCAAATTCTCAGTTTCAGAGAGAACTCTGGCATAGAAGGAAACGTCGTATCATTTAGACCTTAATCACTGTAAGATTCCCCAGGTTTCATTATAGGACAGAATTGGTCACAATTACTGTAATGGTTAATGATTTGATTATGCGAATTATAGTTATGATTCAACGTCTGTATCTTTAATTCAATTTTAACTATATGATCAAGTTGAATGCTTTGGTAATTCACTAGCTTCTGCTTTCTTAGGAATAATTTATGGCTAATAAGCAAACATGAACATTTAGTATAGAAGAATAAAGCCATTCCAAGGATCTTGAAATCGACATGATTATCTAACTTTTGCTTTGGAATATGCCAAAGTTTTATTGAATACATAAAGCAAACATTTAAGATACCAACAAACATCTCTATCAAGCATCCTTGGAGAGAAGTTCGTTTTTATGGACAGCTCGAGCATTGCAGAATTCATCAACGCAGTCCCCCCTTTCGAAAACAGAAGCGGCCCCCATTCCACTGCCTGCAATGACAAGAGATTCGGATAAAAAAAGGAAATGAACCAGGCTTAACATTTCAGTTAAATCCTCGGTTAGAGGGAGGAAGAGAAGGATACGGATACCTATGCACATTGAGATCACTCCAAAGCGACAGTCCTTCCCACGACGTTTCATCTCATTCAATAGAGTTCCCACACAGCGAGCTCCTGATACATAGAATAGTGTATAGCAAAAATTAATACATGTGTAACTGTGTATGGCTTGTGTGCCACTTCCATGCAGCAACCAGGGCAATTGTTTTTAAGTACCAGTAGCACCCAAAGGATGCCCAAGGGCTATTGCACCTCCATTAACATTGACCTTTTCACGATCAAGCCCCAATTTCTTGCAAGAGTATACAAACTGGGATGCAAATGCCTGAGGCGAGATACATATTGCATAATTAGAAAAAGAGGGCTTAAATTTGATTCACCCTCAAAATAAAAATCAACTAAAGAAACCCATCACCTCATTTATTTCAAACAAGTCTATATCATCAAGCTCAAGACCAGCAGACTTTATAGCAGCCGGTATAGCAACAGCAGGGCCAATGCCCATCACAGCAGGATCCACACCAACAGCAGCAAAACTCCTATAAAAAAAAGAGCAAAAACAAGCAGTGTGATCAGCTTACAAATATGAATTTATATATCCACTCCTACCTAAAATTCTCCTACGGTAATCGGTCCATAAGTTCTCATTACCTGAAAACACCGAGGATTGGAAGTCCTTTTTGCATAGCCAAACTTCTCTTCATAAGGAGGACTGCCCCTGCACCATCACTTACTTGGCTTGCATTTCCTTAGAAAAAAAATGTTGCAAGCTGTAACACAAGTTTCATACAACTGCATATTGTTGTTCTCAGAATTTCACAAGTTTTGTGATAATATATACCAGCAGTGGTAGTTCCATCCTTTTTAAATGCAGGCTTCAACTTTACTAAATCTGCCATGTTTGTGTTTGGGCGGATTCCATCATCTACCATAATTGTGGCTGCCTTCTCTTCCCCAGTTTTGGGATCCACAATCTTTGCAGATTAAAACAAGTTAACCAAGCATCATAAAACAATCCTAAACCAGAATAATTTACTACACAAAACTTACCTTGGTAAGTACAGGGACAATTTCATCTTTGAATTTACCAGAGGCTGTTGCAGCAGCAGCACGTTGATGAGATTCAACCTACGTTAACAAATCGCAGGCATTACAGACTGATAACAATTAAGCTTATATCAGTATATAAAAGTACATGCACAGAACTCACAGCAGCCTGGTCTTGCTCTTGCCGTGTCACACCATAGTGTTCTGCAACATTTTCAGAAGTAATGCCCATAGGAAGAAGGCAATCCCGGGCTTGAGCAAAGCTCTCTACCTGTGAAAATAAGTTGCATGTTACCATGTAAAAGATATCCTAGATTGTGAGTACAAACTATTTGTTCATAATACCTTTGCGTTAACTTTGGGAACCCCAGGAACAACTTTGTCAGTTGTCATGCTCTCCAATCCAGCACCAATGCCTTCATTCAAAGCCAACTAGGTGAATGCCATTCATATTCAAATAAATCTGTCTCAGCATTCATATACATAGATAAGGCATAGTATCTTTACCAATATCATAAAATCCTGCTTTTATGGAAGCAGCAACATCAGCGACTGCTTGTAGGCCAGATGAACATTGCCTGTTGACAGTTCTAATAGGTACCGTATCTGGTTGACGAATGTTATTATTTTAGCAATATGTATATGAAAAGGGACTGTAAAATGTAAATTAAACCAACAATTTAGAAGTCAATGCATGCCTTTCATTTGACATCTCTATTATCAACATAGTAAAGTAAACACCTTGGTGACTCCATATCTAGCATGCCAGTAGCAATTAACAAATGAAATCAAAGAAGAGGCATACCAGGGAAACCAGCATAGAATGCAGCCATCCTACACTCAATTCCTCTTTGTGAGCCGGGCGCCAAAACCGTACCCACAACTATATCAGAAACTTCGCTTGGGTCCAACTTTGTTCTATCTATCAAAGCCTGCATGCCATGAAGAATTAAGTTAAAGATAGGAGGGAACAAGGCAACGACAGCTCAATGCAAAAACCAAAAGCAACATCTAACCTTCAAAACAGGGGCAAGTAAATCATCTGCAAGTGTATCCTTGAAGCCTCCACGTTTGGCCTTACAAATTGCAGTGCGGCATGCCCTGTGTAAGTAACAAATATTTATAAAATAAAGATTTAGAGTAGGGAAGAAAAGGATACTGTAAAACAACTTACGCCACAATCACAACATCGTCACCGAAGGCAGCCGTCCGGTGATAAGCAGCGCTATCCCCAGCCGCACAATTTGAAGGCTGATGAAATGAAATCAAACCCACACTCAAAAATGAAAGGAGAAACAAAAACAAGAAGAAAAAAAATCTAATGCAAAGGATTAAGCTTACAAAGAGAGCAGCAGCAGATTCATGAGACGAAGAAGAAGAAGAGGGTCGTAAATGATGAAGCAAAACTCTCTGCCTGTTGAGTGCTTTCTCCATATCTACTGATCTATTAACCTCCCACTCAGTCCTTTCTGATCTCCCAATTGTTTCCTCTCTTCTCTAAATGGGTTTTATACTTAAATTTTTCAGGGACTTGGGGAAGTTTGGTCAAGCTTTTAAGAGGTCAGCTTTCGAGCTTGGCAAGTATTTGATAGTGGGAAAAGATACATACATCCCCAACAACCAATGAGTAGAACCTTAGTGGAATGAACTGTATCTTATTTAAAAAGCAAAATTTTTTCTTGCATGTTTTCTCATTACTTGTAGGTTTCCACGAAAATTACTCCCACGTTTTTCAGTTGTAATATCTATGTCTATATTATTAAACGTTCTTCAGGTTTTCTTTTCGCAAATTTAACGTTTTTCAGTTGTAGTATAATATTTATATTTTACATATACTATAAATTAAATTAGAATTACTTTAGAAGAAGAAGGAAATCTGGTAAACAAAAAATATCTCTTTTGAACTATTTTTAAAAAATTATATCTGCCAGTTTTATCTTTTGCCCATGTGATTTTACTATTTTATTATTTTACACACAAAATTTTTTTTCCCTGAAAATTGATACTAGTATGGTTTTTTTGGCCGAATTTTCCGACTATCTTTAAACTTATTTTGATATTATTTCCCATAAATTTAAAAAGAGTAATGTCAATTGAGTTCCACCTTATTCGGATGTACAAATTTGGAAGCATTGTGTTAACATGCAAGGGCAACATTCATTTCCCGTTACACCGATCAAGGCAAAATCACTTCTAAGAGAGTGGTTCACCACGACGCAATATTTCTTTATTTATTTCCCTTATTATTTGTACTTATTAATGCTAAGGTGTTTTTTTTTACAGTAGTAATTTTCCAACAATAACTAGTATAGATATAGGAAACATATTCGATTATATTAGTCTAAAATTAAAATGGTTTTATGTATTTTTATAAAAAAAATTGTTTTTACAATCTATTTATTATATTTCATGTTAGATTTATCTATACTATTAATAAAATACTTAACTGAGTTGGTGTCACAAGTTAATCGAATACTAACTTGGTTAGAAAATGACTAATATATCATTTTATTAAATGACTACTATATTATTTTGATGACTTTTTTGCCTTTTCATACCTTTATATAGTTTTTAAATAAAAGAATTAAAATTAACATTGTCGAAATCTTTTTGAAAATTGACTTTTTATTTTAGAAAACAAAAATGGAGTCGCCACCAATCTTTTTTATTAGGTGTGATCGGATCACCTCGTAATTTGATCATTTTAATAAAATGTTAGATTTACTAAACCGATGATTTTCGGTCTACAAAATCCAATAAATGAATTTGGGGGTCGGTAATGCATGAGGAAGGATTAGTACCCTCATAATGCCCAAATTTAGTACCTAGCTGATTACTTGATGTCTTAGTGTCGAGAATTGAGAATTCAAAAAAAATTTAAAGTACAATCCTTTTTTTTTGGCATGATTTTATTTGATTAAAATATCACTAACTAAATTAAATTTTATGGAAAATACCTTCTTATTTCGAGTTAATCGAGAAGAAAAGATCATGCCCCGTAAGTTAGGGCACAAGGTCTCGAATCCTCGAAAACAAGAATAATCACCATTTAATTATTACCTAAGTCCTATGTGTACTGAATTTTAAAAAGATGTACGATTATTTCGGTTCAAGGAGAAATTCATACCCCGTAAGTTAGGGCATAATTTCTCGAATCCTCTAATTAAAGAACATTATCTCAGTTCTAATTATTTCCTATGCGTCGGGTAAAAGAGAATATAACATTTAATGTGATGTGCAATTTATTTGTTTGAGTTTGGTACCAAATGAACGAGTGTATGTAAGCATAATATACAATAAAATAATGGTAAAAATAAAATAGCTAATGGGTACAAACGAAATAACACTATAATGAAATAATAATAGAAGAATAAAATGATTGTAGTAAAATGAGGGTAAAATAGAAAATGACTATAATCTGATAATAATAATAGTAATAATAATCATATCTAATGACAAAAATAAAAATAAAATAAAAAATAACTACTCAAGGATGCAAATAAAATTACATAATTTAGAGAGGGGCAAAAATATAAATAATCATAAAATAAAAGTGCTGGAAATAATAAAATAACAAATAAAAATAGGCAAAGGACTAAATTGAAAGCTAAAATAAATTCCAAGCATAAATTAAAAGAAGAAAAAAAAGGATTAAATCAAAATAAAATAAAAGGAAAAGGGACCCAGGGTGTTATTTTCCCCAACCAGCATGCGTGTCATTCCTTTGATAGGTCAACAGTAGGTCCGGGAACAAAAATGTAAGAAAATAAAATAAAAGGGTAAAAATAAAATAAATAAAAAAGAGTATAGGATGAAATTAAAAAAGGGAAAAAAACGAAAGGGTTTAGGAAGCAATTTTCCCAACCTTTCAAAAAACACACGGATCTTGGGGCTATTTAGGTCGGATCTTCGGGTCATGCCAAAACGATGTCGTTTTGAACGTCTGAAGCCAAGCCCAAAATGACATCGTTTTAGGGGCCTATATAAATTAAAAAATCCTAAAAAAAATCATTTGGTTTCATTTAAAAAATATTTTCTCTCTCTTCTTTTCTCTAAAACCTTCTTCTTCTTTCGGCCATTGCATCGTCACAACTTCGCCATGGTCATCGGTCATCGGCGACCGTGACTGTTGCCTCCGGTGGCCGGAAATTCAAAAGAAAAACTTTTTTTTGAATCCCATCAAAGCCCTAGAATCAAATCGGGGTTAAAATAACCCAAAACCCAACCAAAATTAGAAAATACGAGATCAAACCTTTCGACTTCTTTGTGTGTTTTTGAGAAGCAGGACGAACCCTACCCCTTCCTATGAAATCGAAGAGAGCCTGTCTATCGTCGGAGACAGGGGCCACGTCTGTCTGCGATGAGGAGGCGAATCGACACTCAGGTAAGAAATAACTTTCTTTTTCTTTTATTTACATTTTTCGTGAAATATAAAAAATAAACTACCTTTTCTTTTAAAACATGTTGCCTTTTTTTGTATTCGATTTCCTCCCATTAAAAATTACCGAAGATTCAGCTTTTATAGCTGAACCAAATACAATATTTCTTTTCTTTTCTTTTTCCTTTTCTTTGTTTTTGCTTTCTGTTTCTTCTTTTGCAAGTGTCATGGTGGTGGTCAACGACAAGGGGCAGACCTCGGGGCGTGGGTGTTTTTGGGAGAAGTGCCTGCTGACGTAGCAAGGAGCGGCAACTTAAAACTTAAGGGGAAACTAGGGTTTTTTGAAAAAAAAAATTAGGTTGTAGGCTTTGGGGCTTTTGTAAATGGACTATTTGTTATTATTTTTATTTTTGTTGTTTTGTTTATGTTGGGTTTGGGCCGGACGAATTTAGGCTTCTACAAATATGTCTAAAGATTAAACTCATGTTTGATAGATTTATAAACAAATTATTTACCACTATACCAATAATAATTCTTGAGTAAATTTTATAAAAAAATAACTTTTAACATAAGATGTTTGCTAATGGTTGTCAAACCCACAAAAAATAAATTCCTACACTTAAACTAAAATTAAATTAAATTTGTAGTATAGTAAGTAGGATCAATACCACAAAGACTAGATAGATCAAGTTTATTATTTCCTACCACAAAGACTAAATTGAAATAAAGAAAGGGAGATTAAATCTAAATATAAAATAAATAGCTAAAATTAAAATAAAAATAAATACTAGAAATAATTTGAGCGCAATAAAAATAAACAAACAAAATTAAAGTTGTGTAAATTGATATAACGAAAGCTCCAACTTCAGGCACGATTTTGACTCCAACTTCGAACAAATTTCAGATAATGGATTTTCTCCTCCAACCGATAAGTCGGTTATAGTGATCGAGGAACAGCCTCAAACTACGATCCCTTCTGTATGTAAATTAACTGTAGGAACAACTTGACAACTAATCATTACCAAGTAACTAACCTTGAAATTAACTACCACAATTTAATTTCTATGCAACTTTGTGAACTGAAAGGACCCAACTCAAATCAAGAGTCTCAACTTCGTCAGTTATTTAAACTTGAGTGTCAACTCTCTAGACAGATCCAACCAATCACTCAATTGGTTGCGTCAATTTATTTTTCAGTGGACCAAACATGACAATTATTGATCATACTAGTTCACCAATCATATGCCATCCAACACCAAATCAAGGGACCTTTCTCGGTTTTGATATTAAAACGATGTTATGAGACAACTAATAGGAAATTAATGAATATTGAATTTGAAAATATATGTACGATCTTGAAGTCTTACGGTTTTAATACCGAATAAATTATCCATCTAAAACTAAAATAAATATTTAGCTACTCATAATTTGAAAAACAAACAAGAAATAATTGGAAGAAAACTGCTCAAAGACGAAAATTTAAAAAAATTATCCCAAAAACACAAATCCTTGTGGGGATGCCAAAAACCAAATTCAAAGTCTGTCCTATGCGGCTCAAAACCAAAAATCAAGACAAAAGTTTTTTTTTTTTCTCTTTTTATGCGTGACTTCATCTCACACTTCCCTATATATTATAAAATAATTAATAAATCCTAAAATATAATGTATAAAATTTTTTTTATTCTTCAATATAAATCTAGTGTTATAAGGTTAAACTTTTCGTCTTGCAATCCATACGGCCTTAAGCAATTTTTTTTACTTCAAATGCGCCAAGTCAACTTAACTCTCACAAAATGAGAATTCTCATAAAAACTCTCTAAGGCATCAAATTATAAAATGGAAGCAATTCAAAGACAAAAGAAAGATTAAAAGAACAAAATAGCCACAAAAAAGCAAAACCCACCAGGTGTTTGAGTAAATGCTCCAAATATATTCTTTAACTCAAAGAAAAAGATACAATGGAGGATTAAAAATGAGGGGGAGGCTCTCTATATAGTTGAGCTCCCCAAAACCGACGATATAGATTGAGTTACATTGACGAACGAGATCGAAGCTTATCTACAATTAAAGGATTTACATAATCCCCAAGATTACAAAATCAAATCTTATCAGATTACAATCTTTTAAGATTACTTTCCATATTTACCACAGTAACCCTAATTTTCCCTAAGTACTTTGCTAGGCCACCAAGACTTCAAGTAGATGGGCTTCATAACTTGTTATTCGAATCGAGCCAGTTCAAGTGGGTCAAATAAGCCCTATTTAATATGTCAAACTTCATGGAATGCTCTTTGTGCTTTGGTCACAGGCTTTGAGTCATTACCCGTAACATTCTCCCCTATCCATTCTCACAACGCCCTCATTGCCCCCTCGGAATGAAATGGTTTGATTTGCCTCGAAACTTTCTCGACTAATCTTATTGTCGGGTAGTCCCACCCCTTGGAACCTTTGCATCGGCTTCCATTGTTGCTTAACTCAAATCGTTTTACTTGTTGGTACATCACGTTTGTAAAAGCCCACCACTCTTACTTTTGTGCATTGTGACTTGCCTCGATTAGAGCCCACTTGATCCACACAACTAGGCTTTGGCATACTCAAATTGAACACTTAGTTAACCTTGAGTTTTCCTGCCAAAACTTTGAAAGGGCCTTCGTGTCCTTGCCAAACAATAAGTCAGAATGAAAAACACTACCAAAATGTTTGAGCTGTACCTCACTCGCAATATTTACTCATCTCAACTGTCCAGTTTGCATCACCACTTTACCCCCAAATTCTGATGCACAACCCACCTCTCTCATAAGTGGTAGCTCTACTGATAGCTCAATAGGCTTCATATTAGTTTTTTGCCCCACTAGCATTTCCAAAGGGGTTTCCTTAGCAGTTTGATCTATCGAGTGAATGTTCTTTCCATACAAAATATCCTCGGCTAACTGGATTGTCGACAATACCTTGGTTCCAACTTTCATGTCTTGACTTACCAGCTCAACACATCATGATTGCGAATCATCAAATATATGAATACAATCGAAAAAGAAAAAAGACACGTCTTAATCCTGTCAAGAAGTACAAGCCAAGAATAAAATAATAGTCATCTAAATAGATTACCTCAAAATCTTCCTTGTGTTGAAAAATCGGGATCGAAAAATACAGCGAAAAATAAATTTAGGGAAAAATCAGAGTGTGACAGCCCTAATTTGGCCCTAGTCGGAAAGTGGCTTCGGGACCATAAAACTGAGTTATAAAAATAATTAACCGTTATAATCTATGCTTACTGTATGTGTACATGCACGTGTGAAAGTTTCATGTTTTAATTTTATCATTTGTATGTGAAATAGATTAAATAGGACTCATGTGAAATAAATGTGAAAGATGATAGGTTAATCTCAAAGTGGTGTAATAATGCATGTTAGAAAAAGGATGGGTTTGCATGTCAAATATCCATTTTTGACAAGTAGTGGCCAGCCATGATGAAGTGATAGATAAAAATATGTATTAATTATTAGTTAATGGCTTAATATTTTATAGTATAGATGAATAAAATGAAAATAATAATAGAAAGAATGGGAAGAAAACAAAGTCTTAACTTTGTTCTTCTTAGCCGAACCAAAAGGGAGAAAAAGGGGAGCAAACATTTAGCCATTTGAAACCTAAGGAAGGTTAGTAAATCAAGTTAGATTTTTGAAATTCTAGTTTGTTTTAGGTTACTCATCATGCTACTTACTTAGCCCATGCCAAAACTTTGAATTTGGATGGCTGAATTGAACATTCGGTTATGGTAGATAAGGAAGGAATTTGATTTTTATCTTTAAGTTTTGATGAAGAAATTGTTGATGAAAGAAGTTGATCTTGTTAAAAAACTATAATTTCTAATACTCATATGTGTAATAGCCGAACCTAGACTTTGCTTAATGTCTTGAACAAATGCCGATTAGGTGTTTTGAAATGGATAAATTAGGTGCTTGATTTCCTAAAGGTTCGGCATAGTACATGATATTTTTGTTAGTATGATTTCGAAGAATTTGAGTAATGTTATGTATAAGTAAAATTATTAGGTACGGTCTTGGCGGTATATATGTACAATTGATCTATTTAGCTAATAATATCTAGGGTGATAAATAATTAAATAATATGTATACAAAGAATGTGGGAAAGAGTGAATTGGCAATAATCTTTTTAGGACAACAGCAGTAAAGTGATTTTGGAAAAATCACTATAAATTGTGGGAGTTGAGTTAGAAGCTGAATAAATTATGTAATTAAAGCTTGATGAGTCTAGTTTCTTATAAAAGAAACTATAATAGCAAAAGAATTTCCGATAATGAGATAATTGAAGTAATGTGGGACAGAGTCAAAATGACTTCTAGATCCCCTGTTCTGTATTTATAAAATCACTATAAAACGTATAAAAATAGTCAGATGATGACATTTATATGCTTAGACTCCTTAATGAGTCTAGTTTCAAATGAAATAAACAAGGACATGTTTTGAATTCTGTACAATGAGAAATTTATTTCGTAGTGAAGAGTGGTCAGATTAGTCAAACAGTGAAACAAGGGAAACTTTAAGAAAAATCTGGTATTGATTGGACAAACTAAAAATTCTGAAAATTTTGTGGATAAAAGATATATGAGTCTATTTTCAGGGAAATTTTACGGAAATTGATTTGGATTTTTGTAGCTCCAGTTATAAATAATTTAGTGACTGTTGCTCAAGAAGACAGCTTATTGTGAATTTGTGATTATAGGGTAATCATTGATAAAAATTTGTTAAGGAGTTGCTTAATGTTTTCTTATAAGCTTACTATAATCTGTATGTGTGAAAGTCGAATATATATGTATTATATTCTGAAAATAATATTTGAATAGTCGATTAATGTTTAGTTTAAAATTTGTTGAATTAAAGCTCAAGAGCATAGGGGGCAATTTCGAAAAAGGGAAAAGAGAAAGCAATCGAGTAGCCTATCCGCAGTTGTTCAAATAAATCCGAGGTAAGTCTTTGAGTAATGGAACTTAGCTTATGATTTGATTAAACAATGTTATATATTTATATATATAGCACAATAAATAAATTGTGACCTGATGGTTTCTCTTGATTTACATATTGAAATAAATGGGTAGTGCATTGGCTTGTAATCGAATGGTTATAGAAACTCATGTAGAGTAGCGAAACGGAATCGTGTCATTTGTATGAGCTGTTGAGCCGAAAATGAATGATGGATAATCATGTTGTGTTTGTGATCTAATAATGTAAATGAATTGTTAATGATTTATAATATAAATATATTTTGTGCATGACAATTGAGGATTATATCCGGGTTAAGTCCCGAAGGCATTCGTGCTGGTTGCTATTTCCAGGTTAAGTCCCGAAGGCATTCGTGCTGGTTGTTTTTTTCGGGTTAAGTCCCGAAGGCATTCGTGCTGGTTGTTATTTCCGGGTTAAGCCCCAAAGGCATTCGTGCTGGTCGCTATTTCCGGGTTAAGTCCCGAAGGCATTTGTGCTGGTTGTTACATCCGGGCTAAATCCCGAAGGTAATTGGGTTGGAAATGTGCGATCTTGTCGTAATAACTTCTATTGATGGGCTTACAACCCTAAGATGATCAGGTATGCATCGTATATACATTGAAATTAAGTTAAGATTGACTATGAGCATGTAAGTATATGGGTTGAAGTGTGAAGTAACATAAGTATGTGATTTTTGTGTATTTGCATTTATTTAGCCTTGTAATTGAATTAGATGAATTCGGCATAATTATAAGGTTAGTTGGGTAAAAAGAGATTATCTACATGATACGAATTTGTGTTTAAGGAAAAATTTAAGATCACATGTATGAACGATAGGGGTATATTTAATCATGGCTACATTTAGTCAGAAAGATGATGAGCCTTATGAATGCTATGCTTTAGTTATAAATGATTTCATTACTTAAGACTTACTAAGCATCGAAATGCTTACTCTTTTTGCCTTCATTCCCTGTTTTATAGATTTTGTTCGTGAACTATCAGACTCGGGAGATCCAAAGTCGAAGTCGTCCACACTATCTAAACCTTTCGGTACTCTTGTAAATCAACCTTGATAATGGCATGTATAGGATTGACTTTTGATGTTAATTACGTATCTTTTTGGTGATGTATATTTGATGTTAATTACGTATCTTTTTGGTGATGTATATATGTATAGCCATGCGAAAATGGCTTGTTAAGTTATTATATGCGCTCCACATAATTAATGTGTATGTGTGGATGATAATCGATTAATGTTTTAAATGTTTTGATGTGAATTAAACTTAGGAATGAATTAAGGTACTATTTAAATTGAGAAGATTGCTTTGCATAGTGTATAAACGAAATTCGAATTCGAAGGTATGCTATCGGAAATTACCTGAGTATTGTCAAATGAATTTTCGTATTTATTTGGTAATATTCCTTACCCCCTCCGGCGACGGATACGGGTTAGGTGTGTTACATTTTATTGGTATCAAAGCCACGGTTTTGTCGATTCTAGGACTACTGTAAAACATTTGGGGTCTAGCTATACATGCCATTATGTGTTAATACGATAGTGTGGCGATTTCTGACAATTAAAAATGTTTTATTTTGTATAGTAATGGATCCCGATCGAGTGATAGCTGATGATGTTGAGAGTGTAGCGCCTACTCCTGCACGCAGGATCGCGCCGATAGACTCTCAACCTATAGCAAGCAATCAAAATGACGAGGCTAGACAAGCCTTTTATAACGTGATGAATGATTGGTTTAACCAATACATTCGAACTAATACGGCTGCTCCACAACCCCCATTTCCAACAAATACATCTCCTGCACCCACAATACCTCCTGTAATTGATCAGATGAAGTTGAACAAGCCCCCGGTTGACAGAATTCAAAAGCACGGGGCTACTGAATTTAAAGCTACAGACTGTGATGATGCCGAGCAAGCTAAATTTTGGTTGGACAATATCATTCGAGTACTTGATGAACTATTTTGCACACCCGATGAATGCCTAAAGTGTGCTATATCTTTGCTACGTAATTCTGCCTATTATTTGTGGAATACATTGGTTTCTGTTGTACCCAGAGAGCGGGTGACGTGGGAGTTCTTCCAAACTGAATTTCAAAAAAAATATATTAGTCAGAGGTTCATCGATCAGAAGCAGAAAGAATTTCTTGAACTTAAACAAGGTTCCATGTCAGTTACTGAATTTGAACGGAAGTTCATCCGACTTAGCAGATATGCTCAGGAATGTGTATCGTCTGAGGCTATTATGTGTAAACGCTTTGAAGACGGGTTAAATAAAGATATTAAAATGTTTGTTGGTATTCTTGAAATCAGAGAGTTCGTGGTACTAGTTGAGCGAGCTTGCAAAGCCGAGGAGCTTAGTAATGAAAAAAGGAAAGCTGATGTTGGAACTAGAGAGTTTCATAAAAGATCTTCGGGAAATCCTTTTCAGCAATCATCGAAGAAATTTTGAGATGATTTTGGTCGATCTAAGAACATTACAGGTTTTTCCAGACGAGACCGTGATCGACCTCCTATGAGTACGCGAGTCACCTCAGTTTCCAGTGTTGGAAATGACCGAAGAGATAGGACTGAGTGCAGATTTTGTGGAAAATGGCATTCGAGGAGTTGTAGATTTCATGATCATTCTTGTTATAGATGCGGATCACCCGATCATTTCATCAAAGATTGCCCAAAGCTGTCAGAACAAAATGTGAATCAGAGTGGGAAACCGGGTACTGCTATAGCTCGAGGTAGACCATTGAGGAATGCGGGGAATGCTAGTAGCGGTCAGAGAGGGTCTAAAGATGCTACGACCAGATCTGAGGCTCGTGCTCCTGCTAGAGCTTATACTATACGTGCACGCGAGGATGCTTCTTCACCTGATGTTATTATCGGTACTTTCACTCTCTTTGATACTGATGTGATTGCTTTGATTGCCCTGGTTCTACTCATTCTTATATATGTGAGACTTTTGCATCCAGTAAGACTTTACATGTTGAGTCTACTGAATTTGTTATTAGGGTGTCAAATCCCTTGGGTCAATATGTGCTTGTCGATAAGGTGTGTAAGAAATGCCCCTTAATAATCCGAGATTCCTATTTTCTGGCTGATTTGATGCTTTTACCGTTTGATGAATTTGATGTTATCCTCGGTATGGATTGGTTGACCGTACATGATGCAGTGGTGAATTGCAAAAGTAAGACCATTGATTTGAGATGTACAAATAAGGAGGTAATCCGAGTTGAGTCTAGTGATTTGAACAGATTGTCAGCAATAATAATATCCTCGATGTCGGCTCAAAAATATGTAAGAAAGGGGTGTGAAGCGTATCTTGCGTACGTACTTGATAGTAAAGAATTAGAAAAGAAGCTTGAATTAGTGCCAGTGGTTTGTGAATATCCAGATGTTTTTCCCGAAGAATTACCGGGGTTGCCACCTGTTCGGGAAGTAGAGTTTGGCATTGAACTTGTATCTGGGACTACACCGATTTTAATAGCTCTGTATCGTATGGCACCAGCCGAATTAAAGGAATTGAAAGCTCAGTTGTAAGAGTTGACGGATAAAGGTTTCGCTCGACCGAGTTTTTCACCATGAGGTGCACCAGTATTGTTTGTGAAAAAGAAAGACGGAACCATGAGAATGTGCATCGACTATCGTCAATTGAATAAAGTGACCATAAAGAATAAATATCCATTACCACGTATTGATGATTTGTTTGATCAGCTGAAGGGAGCCTCAGTGTTTTCAAAGATAGATTTGAGATCGGGTTACTATCAGTTGCGAGTTCGAGACTCAGATATACCCAAAACTGCTTTTAGAACGAGATACGGTCACTACGAGTTCTTAGTAATGCCGTTTCGCCTCACTAATGCCCCTGCTGTATTTATGGACTTGATGAATCGAATTTTCAGACAATATTTGGACCGGTTTGTAGTTGTGTTTATAGATGACATCTTGATTTATTCACGAGATGAAAACGAACATGCCGAGCACCTGAGATTAGTGTTGCAGATTTTACGGGACAAGCAGTTATATGCTAAGTTCAGTAAGTGCGAATTCTGGTTGAAAGAAGTTAGCTTTTTGGGGCATGTAGTATCCGCATCGGGTATTAGGGTTGATCCAAGTAAAATATCAGCCATACTTGATTGGAAGCCTCCTAGAAATGTTACTGAAGTTCGGAGCCTTTTGGGACTTGCCGGTTACTACAGACGGTTTGTAAAAGGTTTTTCGATGATGGCTACACCAATGACGAACCTACTTTAGAAAGATGTTAAGTTCGAATGGTCAGAAAAGTGCCAGAAAAGTTTCGACCAACTAAGAACCTATCTGACTGAAGCTCCAGTGCTAGTGCAGCCCGAATCCGGTAAAGAGTTTGTCATTTATAGTGATGCATCCTTACTTGGGCTGGGTTGTGTGTTGATGCAAGAAGGTCGAGTTGTAGCTTACACGTCGAGGCAATTAAAGCCACATGAGAAAACCTATCCGACCCATGATCTCGAATTAGCTGCCATCGTCTTCGCTTTAAAAATCTGGCGACATTACTTGTTTGGAGAGAAGTGTCATGTGTATTCGAATCACAAAAGCCTCAAATATTTGATGACTCAAAGAGATTTGAATCTACGACAAAGACATTGGCTTGAGTTGTTGAAAGACTACGAGCTTGTCATTGATTATCACCCGGGAAAGGCTAACGTAGTTGCCGATGCTTTAAGTCGTAAATCACTGTTTACTTTGCTAGCGATGAATGTACATCTGTCCGTGACATCCGATAATGTGTTAGTAGCAGAATTAAAGGCTAAACCATTATTGATTCATCAAATTCGTGAAGCTCAGAAAGTCGATGAAGAATTGGTTATTAAACGAACCGAATGTGTCTCAAATGTTGAATCAGAGTTTCAAATCGACGACAATGATTGCCTGAGGTTCAGAAGTCGATTATGTATTCCAAGAAAGTCGGAACTTATTTCAGTAATTTTGAGCGAGGCTCATAGTAGCCGAATGTCAGTTCACCCGAGGAGTACAAAAATGTACAATGATTTGAGACGTCAATTTTGGTGGCCTAGTATGAAACGAGACATTTCTGATTTTGTTTCGAAGTGTTTGATATGTCAACAAGTGAAAGCAGAACACCAAGTGCCTTCGGGGTTACTTCAGCCAATCTTGATACCTGAATGGAAATGGGATCGAATTACGATGGATTTTGTATCTGGGTTGCCATTATCGCCAAGTAAGAAAGATGCGATTTGGGTCATTGTTGATAGATTGACAAAGTCGGCTCATTTTATTCTTGTACGTACAGATTATTCACTGGACAAACTAGCTGAATTGTACATCTCTCAGATCGTAAGGTTACATGGGGTACCTATTTCTATTGTGTCAGATAGAGATCCGAGATTCACATCACGATTTTGGAAGAAATTGCAAGAAGCTTTGGGTACCAAGTTGCATTTTAGCACTGCTTTTCATCCCCAGACTGATGGTCAATCTGAGCAGATAATTCTGATACTCGAGGATATGTTGAGATGTTGCATCCTTGAGTTTAGTGGTTCATGGGAATGATATTTACCTTTGGTTGAATTCGCATATAACAATAGTTTTCAATCAAGCATTAAGATTGCACCTTACGAGGCTTTGTACGGTCGTAAATGCCATACACCATTGTTTTGGACTGAGCTTAGTGAAAGTAAAATCTTCGGGGTTGATTTGATTAAAGATGCTGAGCAAAAAGTAAAAGTAATCCGTGAAAGTCTGAAGGCAGCTTCGGATGGTCAGAAGTCGTATGCGGATTTAAAACGAAAAGACATTGAATATCAGGTTGGAGACAAAGTATTTCTTAAAGTTTCACCTTGGAAAAAGGTGCTCAGATTTGGCCGTAAAGGCAAATTGAGCCCGAGGTTCATCGGGCCGTATGAGATATCCAAACGAATTGGGCCAGTCGCATACAGATTGATTTTACCCCCTGAACTTGAAAAGATTCACAACGTTTTTCATGTCTCGATGCTTCGACGTTATAGATCCGATCCATCGCACATAATTAACCCATCAGAGCTTGAAATTCAATCTGATTTGAGTTATGAAGAAGAACCGATTCGTATCCTAGCTCGCGAGGTGAAAGAGTTGCGAAACAAAAAGGTTCCGTTAGTAAAGGTGTTATGGCTCAAACACGGGATCGAAGAAGCTACATGGGAAATCGAGAAATCTATGAAAGAACGATACCCAAATCTATTCACTGGTAAGATTTTCGGGGACGAAAATTCCTTAAGAGGGGGAGAGTTGTGACAGCCCTAATTTGGCCCGAGTCAGAAGTGGTTTCGGGACCACAAAACCGAGTCATAAAAATAATTAACCGTTATAATCTATGCTTACTGTATGCGTACATGCACGTGTGAAAGTTTCATGTTTTAATTTTATCATTTGTATGTGAAATAGATTAAATAGGACTCATGTGAAATAAATGTGAAAGATGATAGGTTAATCTCAAAGTGGTGTAATAATGCATGTTAGACAAAGGATGGGTTTGCATGTCAAATATCCATTTTTGACAAGTAGTGGCCGGCCATGATGAAGTGATAGATAAAAATATGTATTAATTATTAGTTAATGGCTTAATATTTTATAGTATAGATGAATAAAATGAAAATAATAATAGAAAGAATGGGAAGAAAACAAAGTCTTAACTTTGTTCTTCTTAGCCGAACCAAAAGGGAGAAAAAGGGGAGCAAACATTAAGCCATTTGAAACCTAAGGAAGGTTAGTAAAGCAAGTTAGATTTTTGAAATTCTAGTTTGTTTTAGGTTACTCATCATGCTACTTACTTAGCCCATGCCAAAACTTTGAATTTGGATGGTTGAATTGAACATTCGGTTATGGTAGATAAGGAAGGAATTTGATTTTTATCTTTAAGTTTTGATGAAGAAATTGTTGATGAAAGAAGTTGATCTTATTAAAAACTATAATTTCTAATACTCATATGTGTAATAGCCAAACCTAGACTTTGCTTAATGTCTTGATCAAATGCCGATTAGGTGTTTTGAAATGGATAAATTAGGTGCTTGATTTCCTAAAGGTTCGGCATAGTACATGATATTTTTGTTAGTATGATTTCGAAGAATTTGAGTAATGTTATGTATAAGTAAAATTATTAGGTACGGTCTTGGCGGTATATATGTACAATTGATCTATTTAGCTAATAATATCTAGGGTGATAAATAATTAAATAATATGTCTACAAAGAATGTGGGAAAGAGTGAATTGGCAATAATCTTTTTAGGACAGCAGCAGTAAAGTGATTTTGGAAAAATCACTATAAATTGTGGGAGTTGAGTTAGAAGCTGAATAAATTATGTAATTAAAGCTTGATGAGTCTAGTTTCTTATAAAAGAAACTATAATAGCAAAAGAATTTCCGATAATGAGATAATTGAAGTAATGTGGGACAGAGTCAAAATGACTTCTAGATCCCCTGTTCTGTATTTATAAAATCACTATAAAACGTATAAAAATAGTCAGATGATGAAATTTATATGCTTAGACTCCTTAATGAGTCTAGTTTCAAATGAAATAAACAAGGACATGTTTTGAATTCTGTACAATGAGAAATTTATTTCGTAGTGAAGAGTGGTCAGATTAGTCAAACAGTGAAACAAGGGAAACTTTAAGAAAAATATGGTATTGATTGGACAAACTAAAAATTCTGAAAATTTTGTGGATAAAAGATATATGAGTCTATTTTCAGGGAAATTTTACGGAAATTGATTTGGATTTTTGTAGCTCCAGTTATAAATAATTTAGTGACTGTTGCTCAAGAAGACAGCTTATTGTGAATTTGTGATTATAGGGTAATCATTGATAAAAATTTGTTAAGGAGTTGCTTAATGTTTTCTTATAAGCTTACTATAATCTGTATGTGTGAAAGTCGAATATATATGTATTATATTCTGAAAATAATATTTGAATAGTCGATTAATGTTTAGTTTAAAATTTGTTGAATTAAAGCTCAAGAGCATAGGGGGCAATTTCGAAAAAGGGAAAAGAGAAAGCAATCGAGTAGCCTATCCGCAGTTGTTCAAATAAATCCGAGGTAAGTCTTTGAGTAATGGAACTTAGCTTATGATTTGATTAAACAATGTTATATATTTATATATATAGCACAATAAATAAATTGTGACCTGATGGTTTCTCTTGATTTACATATTGAAATAAATGGGTAGTGCATCGGCTTGTAATCGAATGGTTATAGAAACTTATGTAGAGTAGCGAAACGGAATCGTGTCATTTGTATGAGCTGTTGAGCCGAAAATGAATGATGGATAATCATGTTGTGTTTGTGATCTAATAATGTAAATGAATTGTTAATGATTTATAATATAAATATATTTTGTGCATGACAATTGAGGATTATATCCGGGTTAAGTCCCGAAGGCATTCGTGCTGGTTGCTATTTCCAGGTTAAGTCCCGAAGGCATTCGTGCTGGTTGTTTTTTCCGGGTTAAGTCCCGAAGGCATTCGTGCTGGTTGTTATTTCCGGGTTAAGCCCCAAAGGCATTCGTGCTGGTCGCTATTTCCGGGTTAAGTCCCGAAGGCATTTGTGCTGGTTGTTACATCCGGGCTAAATCCCGAAGGTAATTGGGTTGGAAATGTGCGATCTTGTCGTAATAACTTCTATTGATGGGCTTACAACCCTAAGATGATCAGGTATACACCATATATACATTGAAATTAAGTTAAGATTGACTATGAGCATGTAAGTATATGGGTTGAAGTGTGAAGTAACATAAGTATGTGATTTTTGCGTATTTGCATTTATTTAGCCTTGTAATCGAATTAGATGTATTCGGCATAATTATAAGGTTAGTTGGGTAAAAAGAGATTATCTACATGATACGAATTCGTGTTTAAGGAAAAATTTAAGATCACATGTATGAACGATAGAGGTATATTTAATCATGACTACATTTAGTCAGAAAGATGATGAGCCTTATGAATGCTATGCTTTAGTTATAAATGATTTCATTACTTAAGACTTACTAAGCATCGAAATGCTTACTCTTTTTGCCTTCATTCCCTGTTTTATAGATTTTGTTCGTGAACTATCGGATTCGGGAGATCCAAAGTCGAAGTCGTCCACACTATCTAAACCTTTCGGTACTCTTGTAAATCAACCTTGATAATGGCATGTATAGGATTGACTTTTGATGTTAATTACGTATCTTTTTGGTGATGTATATATGTATAGCCATGCAAAAATGGCTTGTTAAGTTATTATATGCGCTCCACATAATTAATGTGTATGTGTGGATGATAATCGATTAATGTTTTAAATGTTTTGATGTGAATTAAACTTAGGAATGAATTAAGGTACTATTTAAATTGAGAAGATTGCTTTGCATAGTGTATAAACGAAATTCGAATTCGAAGGTATGCTATCGGAAATTACCTGAGTATTGTCAAATGAATTTTCGTACTTATTTGGTAATATTCCTTACCCCCTCCGGTGACGGATACGGGTTAGGGGTGTTACACAGAGTTTTAATTTTTTTTCCAAAATAAGAACTTGCTTATGATAGCTAAAGTAATAAACACTTAATCAAAATTATACCTTTTTTATTTGTCTAGGATGAGCGTCTCGACTAAGTAGTCATCTCCGTTATCCTCAAGCTCACGTCTGTCGAGTGTTGGTTCGCTTCAAATCAAAAAAAAATTCACAAAAAATACTGGTGCAATAATTTTAAAATTTCTCTAAACTTTTGGGCCAAGTTATAAATAAAAAAAATATCTTTAGAAATTTTTTGAAATAATTTCTTCAAAAAATTTTCTCTCTACAACTTTCTCTTAAATTCAACTGTGTGTGAAATAATGACCCAAGACTCTCTTTATATAAGGAGAATTTAGAGAGTTAAACTATGACTAAACTTAATCACTTTAATATTAAATTAATATAATACTTATCAAGATAAATATTAGATTAAATTTAATATTAAATTTTGTTAAATTAATAGAATATTTATCTACAAGATAAATATTAAATTAAATTTAATATTAAGATAATCACTTTAATATTAAATTAATATAATACTATTAAGATAAGTATTAAATTAAATTAAATATTAAATCTATTAAAATAATATTATTTTTGAAATAGTTAATCTAAAATCAAATTATCTGGTAGAGTCTCAGTAGGAGTGTGGTTCCTCCACTGTTCAACCATCAAAGACTCTCTGCTACCAATCATTTGCCGACCATTAGAATGCCACTGTCACAGCTGTCGACACCCCGAGCTGGTATGGTTATTGCCCGTTCGGTCTGGGCCAACGACAGCCTAACCGGTCCAATCCAACCATTGGTTGGACCGTCGGCTTAGTTTCATATACCAAGTCCAGTTTGACCAGTTTTTGGGTATTGGTATCGATTTTGGGCTCCCAGGCTCAATTTTCGATCTCAGGTCCAAATTTCAAGTTCAATTACCTATTGGGCCAATTGTCTACTTGAAAATTAATTTTCAAAAATATCATATTAATTTTAATTAATTCGATTAATTTAATTTTACTTGATCAAACTTAATTTTTTTAAAAATCACTTAGATTTTCCAAATTAATTTTTTAAGAAAATTCTTTAATTAAATTTTATAGTTGAACAATTCTTACGATTGCCCAATTTAATTCCACATCGAATAAATCGGCTCAATTAAATTATTTCCAAAGTCGTAAAATTTTCTTTTGATTCAAATACAGCCGATTGAGCTTTTGTTGAGTTAGCGGAGGGATCAATCAGACATATACAATTAGGCTCTAGTAATTGCAATTATGTCCAGAAGCATCGTTCTGATAATTTGCAATTACTTAGTCATGGAGTCAGTTCACAAGAAGTACCATGATTGAAAACTCCTTATTGTATACTCTTTACGAAAGCAATTCATCCAACTGCCTTGCCAATGACCTCATCATGTGTGTGTTACCCTTATATGATATCCTCGACTCTTTTAAGTTAAATATATTCACTCAAAACAATCCTATTTTATCTCATTGTCACCATTGTTTCTTCTTAATGATTAATATGATCACTGTAAACAAATGACTGTGATAAATTGCTCGTTCGAGAATAAGCAACCCGTGACCACATTTCATATTTTATCAATCCACACAGTGCCAATGAGAAGATATCGTTAGCTTTTAAATTGAGCTATGAATTCCATTGTTGTTAGTAAAGTCATGCCATACATAAGTCATTTGCCCAACATACCGGTTATCGTCTTGATCATCTTTTGAATATAAGCCTCCACTTATATCAAAGTATATGAGTTACATACGCATGGTCAGTGAGTAACCAGGGATTTAGGTAAATCATGTTATGAATGTCACAAGTGAAAATCACAAACAGATTCAGAATTAATTCATCTTGGGTCCAGTCCAATGTATCATTCTACCATTGAATACATCTATGTCTCTACTCGTGGAATCAACTGCTCCGATAGCCAAGACTAGTCTTCTCCTCAATTAGAATTGTAGACGACATGATAATTCTTTTAAGTATTTGAATCAAATGCTCACTTTGATTCTTTTACGAGATTACAGAATCGTTTAGATTATCTACTGAAGTAAGTTATCTTTCTCGCAATGTAAATGTTCTTATAATGCTACTTATCATCAGTTTGAACTTAGATAATCAATGAGCTAATATTTTCTTGTCACAATTTCGCTATGCATGCAAAATATGAAAAACAAAAATACAAAAAACATAATAGTGAAATGCGAAATTAAATTTATCTATTTATTCATCATTCAAATAAATAGAAAATAATTACATGTTTACTACAATATGGACACATTTCCCAACACCCTGCCTTTCCACTCGCCGAGTTGTAGCTCTATTTCTCGTGTTACTCTCATAGTTGGGACCTCTTCAGAATTCATCGTCTTGATCTTCTTATTCAATTTTCCAACCGAGAAACCAAGTTTGCCTACGACTTTCTCTAATATGAATAGATCTGATGCTCTTGTATCAACAAGAGCACTCTTTCTTTGACTTACAATGTTGATGTCCACAAACATCAACCCTACTTGCCTACTATTCCTTTTTGCAAGAGTGAGTATCATTAACTCAAAATTTGAAGCCTTACCCTCATCAAGCTCCGCTTTTTCTCCTTTACTGATCATGGACAAATTAGATCGCTCTGGGCAGTCTCGCATTTTATGTGGACCACTACAAAAGAAGCACACCACTAGCTTCGTCTTACTCTCTTTGCCCCTCTTGGCTTCGACAACACGCATGACCGAGCCAAGACTTATAGGCGCTTTTTCTGGCTCATCATCCCCTTTGCTGACTAAAAGCACATACCTCTTCAGACAGTTCCTTAATGTTTGCAGACTGTCACAAAAGAAACATTTTATCCTCGCTACCCTTCTCATTTATGTTGTTGTTGGTTTTCCACTTCTCGTTTCGTCGTTTCCCATTGCCACCGTTACCTATTACCATTGTCATACTCGCCATGTCCTTCTTCATATTCCCTACCATCACCCTTTCCATTGGCCTTGGAAGACTCAAGCTTATCTTTCTTCGGAACAAGTTCAATTAAGGACTCTGCTACTGTCATGACTTTGGTAAGCTCCTAGACTCCTCGGCGTAGCAACTCTTGCTTCACCCATGGCTTCAACCCATCCAAAAAGGAGAAAAATGCCTCCTTCTTTTTCAAATAAGAAATTTAGAGCATGGCTTCACTTAACTCCCGTACATACTCCCTAACTGTGCCTCGTTGTGTAAGCCGGTGCAACTTTGCCCGAGCATCATCCTCGGTATAATCTGGGAAAAACTGTGCTTTGAATTCCTTTTGAAACTCTTCTCAAGTCCTAATTGTGGTTCCACCATGTCTCTTGTAAGACCTCATACCCAACCCAATCACCGGATCCAGGTTACAGGGTGCTACACTCCATAATCAAATTTAACTATCACATCCTTTTTTACAATTTGCCTTTTCAAACAGTTCAAGACAATAATATATTATTGATAACATATTTACTAATTTACTTTACAATTCTCAAAAATCTATTTCAATGATAACTCTATAAATTAACGTACAATGATTTCACTAAGTAAATTTAACCTATTGAATATTTACTTAGTGTTGGAATTATAATTTGACCACTTACCAATTAGTAGCTAAACCATATCTTTTGAGGACAAAATTTTGTATATATGTATAAGGATATGATATTTTATATGAATAGACACTTGTACGCATCATGCCAATAAGTTATGATATACACTCCCTATTACAATTGACTTTTGGTTAGGAGTCAAATACAACCCATTTTAGAAGTTTTGAATGTGCAGTAAATGTTTAATTTGCTCCACGACAAAGTACAAAATGAGTATTCAAATAAAGTTGAGAATATATACTAATTATGAGTCTCGTATTATCAGATGTTTTAAATGAATTAGAAATTCAATTTTGACATGATTTATGATTACTATTTGCTTTGATAGTTTTCCTAACATTAAGGGAGAGAAACAATAGTTGGATAAATAAATTACTTGAAATAAATTAGCATTATCTTGATCCTCGTAGAAAGTTATTTAAATCAAAAGTTAAAAAAGATAATTCATTTTATTCCATGTTAACTACCAAATATATTTACTAACTACCAAATATATTTACTAACCTGATGAGAATAATCAAGTGTTATATACCAATTAATGTTTTGATTTGAATTGAAGTTCTAGTAGGACAACTTGTTAGAATAAATTAAAGTAATGCATACCTGAAGAATGACAAGTCGATTGGTACCGAAGATGAAAATTCTCGTAAAAGAAAATATTTAATATATATGTCATATGGTTAAGACATATCTAATTATTAAAACTCCAGAAGAGATTCAACTACTTGAAATTGACGATGGAAATAATGAAAATAAAGAGATCTCGATAAGTTATGTCAATAAGAGAAAATATGGAACTGTGAAAATAGAAAGTTGTTGACAACATTTTTGCATGCAATAATATTATTGAGATAATGAAGCAAAAGGAGGATCTTGAATAAATTTGTCAAAAAACATAAACATGAAATAGATTGGCTAAAACAGAAAGACGCAATTTAAGTAGAATTAAATTTGTGAAGTTTTTGGACCAATAGTTCAAGCGTCTAAAGGTTTAAAGTCAATGTAGTACAAATGATTTGTTTTGTAAAATGAAATAAGAAAATGAAGTTATCTCTAAAGCCTTAGCAATAATTATGAAAATATATTTTTTTGTGGTAGATGCAGTATTGTTGTTACAATCTTTATATGAATCACTATATAGTGGAAATTTATATTAACATCATTGAAGGATTTAGAATGTTGTTAGCATACAAAAATTCTCAAGATATTATTCGATACATTTGAGTAAATATTTATATGAAATAAATTGACTTAAACATATGTGGTAAATTCAACTCAGTGAATAATAGTTAAAGAAAGATTATAAGATGATCCAACATGTACATGAATAAAAAGATTATAATCAAACTTTGTTATGATTATTATTGAAACTCATGAATAGATCAAAATATATTTTCCCAAAATTCTTCCTCACTAATGGCATTTAGAAGAATGATGATATAAATGTTTAGCAAATTGTTTAAGTGATTATTTGAAAAACTAGTATTTAAGATTAAATACGTAAAATATGAGATATTATGTAATGCTGTCATGAAGGAGTAAATATGCGTTGTACCATTTTTTCCTTAACTAAGATTTTTTTCTCATTGATTTTTTTTGGTAATATTTTTTAATGAGGCATCATGTTATGGATATTATAAGTATGTATACTTAGGGGTGAGCAAAACTCGATTCTACTCGAAAAAATAAAAAAATTAAAATTTTGAGTTAAATGAATAAAGTTATTCGAGTCAATTCAATTTTTTTCGAATTTCGAGTTCGAATCGAGTTGATTTTTTGGATTCGAATAATTCAAATAAATCGAATACCAAACTATAATATTTTACATTTTACCCCAAACTCCCAAACTTTTGTACTTTCTCTCAATACTTTTACTCCCCTCTCATCCCATCTCCCGTCTACCCCAAACCTATTTTTCCTTCATTTTTTTTTTGAATATTCCCCCTCCAAATTTTACTCTCCCGTTTACTTTCCCTCCAAAATTTTATTCTTCAAAACTTTTTATTTTCCCCCCTAAAGTTTTACTTCTCACTTTTAATCCCCAAATAAAAAGTTAAAATCATTTAAAAAAATCCCTAAACCTAAATAGTAATAATTTTATTTATATTATATTATTAAATTAAATTACACATTGTGTACTATTTATATTATTGAATTATTTAATCAAATTGAATCTTTATAAATTTCTGTTAAAATTAAATTATTGATGATACCACAAAATATTCATGTTACAATTTTATATTAGTATCGGTTTCACATTTTATTTTTAAAATAATTTTTATTAAAAATCACATTTTTATATCTAATATATTTTTTTAATTTTAAAATACATAGTGACAAGAATCAGAAGATAATTGAAGCAACTAAGCAAGTAAAAAAGCTAACCCGTATATAAAATATTAATAAATAAGTTATGAGGGAGTAAAAATTAATAACAAATTTGATTACGGTGAGTGATAGTTGTTACAATATCTTAAAGTCATTTTTTTTAAATTTAACTCAAATAAATATTTTAAATTCTATTCTATTCAAACTCAAGCTACATCTAAAGCCATGATCACCACATAGGATTTATTAGTAACTTTACTTTTATTTTCATAATTCGTGTTGTTTACTTAGTGATTTTACTTTTATTTGATTTTATTATAATAATAATAATAATAAAAGCTAGAAGGCAAAAGCCGCCAGAAGTCTTTCCGTTGAATTTTGAATTGACCGTCAACAGGGCAAAGATTTTTTTGAGACTATAAGCATCACAAGTACGTAGGCAGATAATTATGAATTCCCCTATTTTTCTTTTTAAAAAATGTTAGATTTCTTAATTTAATTTTCATATTTTAACTAAACCGATAAATTAATCCGATCAAAATACATTATTAAAATTTATCATTTAAGTAGTTAGCTTTAAAAAAATCAATGATTTAATCATTTATATAAATAAATAATGACACTTATATGCGAATGAAATTTAAAATTAAATTATTAAAAGAATATGAAAATGACATTTTCCTCAATTGATAGTCGGAACAAATGGAAATGTGAACATGAAAACCCCAACTACCTTCTCTTTTAATTTAGCTCTTTCAAATAGAATTATCATTAATAAAATGGATGGAGATATGGTAAATTTTGTATGATAGATCTAGATTTCACTAATTTTACATATTATTATAATATATGTAAATTTAACACATATAAAGAATATATATTTGTTATTATTTCCCATCTAAAATTATGAGGTCTAGATATATCAAATTGAACTCTAATCAAATGCCATTTCCCCCTTTTCTGAATGTGTGTACATACATATAAACTTTCTATTTTCAACAATCATCAAAATATTTTAAATGCTATCTCTCTGCCTTACCACTATGACCTGAATTACTCTGTTAGAAAAAAAGAATAATCAAATGGAGCTATATATTAACAGAAGTGAGAGAAGGGGAAAGAAGTTCTGCCCATCATTGATTAAACTCTACTCATCCTCATCCTCAATGATTTAATCCACTTACCTCGAAGGGTGGGGTCGGAGTTACCCAAGTTTACAGGTGAAGATACAAACAAGACCGGTGCTTGGCATTTAATGATGATACAAACCAAGCCGGTGCTTGGTGTTTAATCATGTTCATGCTGTAACATTAGGCTTTTGTCTGTCTTGCCTGATCATTATGTCCCTTGAGCTGAAGCAATCTAGACATGGATCGCAGCCTGTTCGTTATCTCCGTGAATGATGGTCTAGATTCAGGATCAGCTGACCAGCATTGTTCCATCAGCTCCCTCCAATCAGGGTCACAGTGTTCTGGAATTGGAGGTCGAAGAGTGTTCTTCACAATCCCCCCTGCAATCACATTTTACGAATTGAATGTAAAGCCAAATTTTAGTGAAAAAAGGAAGCTTTTTCTTTAGTTTTCAGATACAGATGGCAAAAATTCAATACACCATTTTAGCTAAAATATGCACTCCATAGTGGATCTAATACCGTATCATAACATCCCAATTACTTTTTCCATGCCTGTAAAATTTCTGCTTAAAATCGTAGCTAATGGCAAATTAGGTAAACTGAAATCTTACCAATAATGGCACCACAATGCATATCAGCATAAGGCTCCTCTTCAGTCAAGATTTCCCACATTGAAATTCCAAATGAGAACACATCAACCTGCCAAATCAAATATCATAAATTTTGGCATTTAACATGCTTGTTCTTTCCTTCACAGTGGCAGCACATACTGACCTTCTCAGAAACACGATTGCTGTTACCGTTTAATAACTCTGGTGCCATCCATGGAAGGGTTCCTCGCACACCTCCAGAAACAAGAGTGCTGCGCTTAATTCTTGATAATCCAAAATCTCCAACCTACAGAAACAATACACAGTAACCATGCTTCAAGTGAACAGCCAATGAAAACCTTCCATCACCAAGCTTCCTAACATGACAAGATAAGGGTATGCTACTGTCCTCAAGCATATCGGCATTCATCTTGGACCAAAAACAATCACTTTCACTTTAATCAGAATTAATTATTCTTCTCTCTAGCCATTTATGGTCTTTAGTAATAACATTAGCCACCTTGAACTCAATATCTACTAGAGACGAGTTTGTAACTATTACCTTGCATATGGGTCGTTGTGGGTCCCTTAGATTGACAAGCAAATTATCACATTTCAGATCAAAATGGACAATGTTTTTGGAGTGCAAGTATTCCATGCCAAAAGCTGCATCCCTGGCAATTATAAGCTTTTTGCAACAATCAAGCGATCTGCATAAGAATTCCAAACAACCAGTAAGCACATCATTTATGAGGGAAGGGCTATAAATTTGAGAGGATGAACCTAGGGTACCCATCCTTCTTGATTAGGACATTTCTAAGCGATCCATTGACCATAAATTCAGTTACAGTTGCCAAAGTTCCTCCAGTTCCATGTGGTACTACTCCATAAAATGCTACCACATTTGGATGATGCAGATTTGAGAGGATCTGTGCTTCTCTCCAGAAGTCTTTTGTCTGGCACAACCAAATATATATTAGCTTCAGGCATGCAAATAACTGAAATTGCTACGAAGAATTTGACTGCAAAACTGTTTAAAGATCTCTATAGTACTACAGAATGGTAATCCCCCCTTCTGCTTGCTATTACATGATAAACAAAAAGAAGCAAAGCAGGGAAATAATGACCCAGTTCAAAATGACCAGCAAAGTGGAGCGTCTTGGATAATTCTGAGCTATTTCTTTCACATTTACTTCAATTGACTCAAGCACCAAACCCCACTCTTAAAGGATTAAAAGAAAAAAGAAAAGGAAAACCCTTTTTTTTTTCTTCTTTTGAAGACCTCTACTCAAATTTTGAATCAACTATGGCAACCCACAGACTAATTTTTCTTTATAAAAACATGCGTTTGTGATAAATATCAACACTCTTCCTTGATAAACATATGTGATTTTGATGCATGTCAAAGCTGCCGCAAATTAATTTTAACTCAAGGGCTGAAAACCCTCCATAAACAGCAAAAACAGACTACCAAATCTCAAATCACAGAGAAGGGCAGAATAACAGTAGTGGATATATTTCCCTTTAAAGGGAGTCAAGAAGAAGGCCGGAAAGGAAGAAGAGAAAGGGTACCCCCATGAATTTACTTCCATGACATAACAATAATAGTATTTTGAAACTCTTGTTTCTGGAATGCAGTGTACAATTATAACCACCTAGCCAGCAAGTATATTTAGGATTAGAAACTGGAAAGAAAGGGGTGGAAAAAGAGGGAAAAATCTCCGCGGACCTACCAGCTTGTCTTGGTCTGATGATTTCCCAGAAAAGCAACTCTTTTTTATTCTCTTTATAGCAACATCTGTTCCCCGCCATTTTCCATGGTAAACAGATCCATATGTACCAGATCCTAGCTCCCTCAGTTCTTCAAGATCAGCATTTTTAATAATCTGCACATCAAAATTAGAAAACCTCCATTAACGTTCAAAAGCTAATCTTTCAAGGAGGAAACTAAAATGGGGAGGGGGCTGATACAGGGGTGGTAATTTAGTCCAAAAAGTTACTGGTTACAAGGGAAATATGACTAGAAGTTGACATAGAATCAAATTTTCTATCAATTAACCATCAGTCTGGTAACCATATTAAAAGTAGATTGATAGCAATATTCTCGGTTTTCAGAGGGACAAAAGACAGTCGTTAGGGCTAATTACAAAGACAGTTAGAAAATAGACAAGAGCTGAAAAGTCATGGCAAGGTAAGGAGATGGAGAAAAGATAAAAAGGAAGAGGGCAAACTACACAAACATGATCAAATTATAAACGGATGCATAAGTTAAGTAGGATCTCTTTCATGTGTGCAATAAAGAAGATGCCATAAGCAACACATGATTAGAATTAGTCCTCCACACAGTATGTGGGTGGATAACAAATAATTTTATTATTTGAATAAATGTTGTCAAACTGCTACATATCTGAATATAAAAGAGGAGAATAGTAAAAAAGAGTAATATGCAGTTTTTAAAATAGAACTAAATAGGCACAATAGCCAGTTTTAAAAAGAAATGGTTTTAAATCATATTTCCAAGAAGAAAGACATTAGCATACCCTTGATTTTTTTTTTTTAATTTTCATTTCATGTGTAATGTTCTTTTGTCAATTCCCCAATTTTGTTTCAATTGCCTTGTTCTACCAAATGAAGGATATTAATTTTAGTAAAGATTTCAATGTAGATTAACTAAATGGAACCTTATTAAGAAAAACAAAATGTTTTTTCCGCCTAACAACTAGAGAATTACATTTGCTTTTCAAAATTTTATTACACTTCTCACTAAACAACACTGAATGAACTGGTCAAATATCAACTTTTTAAACTGAAAACAGGTATAAATAAGTTTCATGCAGAACCTGCAAGCCATAGATGTTGGCTTCCTTTTCAGCTATGACAGCATCACTGAAGGACTCATCCTTGTCTTGAACATCAGCTGAAGAATCCTATGAACAAAGCCATGAAGCTACCTGAGTCTACTAGCAGTGGTACACATTATAAAAACTAGATTTACATGATAAATTTGACAAATCTTACCTTAGACTCAGAATCTGCAATGGCATCCTCCAACTCTGTTCCCGTAGGAGATATGATATCAGTGCTGATCACATCCACATGTGGGACAACTGCAGATGAAACTAGCATCCCAGAAGGAACACTAGTGGTAACATCTTTTGACATAACTATGGGCTCCGGTTGGATTTGATATTGATTCTTTCTCGAAGGTTCAGTTAGAGAAAACGTAAGATCTTCTACAATTGAATTCTTGTGCACGGGATCTAGGAGGACCACCTTCTCAGCATTTGGATTGGAATAATTAAGTTCATCATCAATGAGGAGAACCTCTTTCCTAGCTGCATTATTGTCTGGAATTTGTGACATAGCATGAAGGTCTTCATTGAGCAAGCTTGAGCACAGAACAGAGTCAACATGAATTGTAGGTGAGTGCAACTTGGTTAAGCCCATAAGCATATCTTTTTTAGATATATCATTTTGACTTGCAACAAACTGAGATTGTGGTGGTTCATGCAACACAGGGCCATTCAAAGACTCAGAGATAAGATCACCCAATTTACTATAAAGTCTTGTGTCATTTATGCTCTTTGGAAACAAGCATGTGGCTTCAGTGTTCCTGGCACATGAAGTAGTATCTCCCTGTCCAATTACTTTCCTATTGAAACCACAAGATTCAGCTATATCAGATGTGGTTTTTCCCAAGGTTTGCAGATGTTCTATGTTACTATTTATAGATAAGGATGAAGGAACCATCTTCTGAGAGACTTGTGAATCTTTTTCCTGAGTACCTACAGCAAAACCAGAAGTTTGGTTGCAGTCTGCATTAGACAATTTGTTGTTATATCCCATACTGCTATCAGGGGATTTCCCCTCATAAAGTTTTCCACCTTGATGCAAAAATGGATCACTTATATAAGACCTGTTCCAGGTGTCCAAGCTTGCAGTATATTCTTCATAATTGTCCAGCCTCACAAAACTGAATTTACTCAAATCAATTTTAGCTGTTTGCCATTTTTCATTACTGTCACTGGTTCCCTTGTGAATAGGTTCATTCATGCCAGAAGGTTCAGGATTTGGAAAGCAGTTCTGCATATCCAGTTTTGATTTTGATGTAGATTCAGTGTCCAACAAGTAATTATCTGCACCACACTTCATAAGATCAATTTTATCATGCTGTTGCATCAACCTTTCCTGCATGGAATTTGAAAAAACAAGGGAAGGTGATGGGCTCTTTGAAAAATTTAAAGGGGAAGATGGGCTCATTCCTTCTTGTGAACAGTAAGCGGACCTCCCTCCACAGTCCTGCAGCTTTGAATCTGAAAATGCATGTGATATGCCTGGGTGAGAATCCAGGGAATCAACAGATCCTGACAACAGGCTTAATGGATTGCCAGCATTTGAGATGGGCTTTTCAGAAAGGAATGATCTTTCTTTGTGCATAAACCTTTCATGTGAAATTCCATTGTAATCACCATTGCTTTTGTTGAAAACTACAAAAAATATGGAATCTTTGCTGGGATCAGGGCTTAGTAGCTGATCTCCATAAGCTTGGCATGTGTGGTTGGCAGCAACCCTTATGCAAGGGTGACTATGATTCATCAAAGCAGGTGGAACCTGTAGGGCATCTTTATAATTAGGATTAATAGTGCTGCGGATCTCAGGATTCAAGTGTGCTGTATTGAAGGAATAGTTGTATTCAGAGCTGGCGTTATTAGAAATTGATTGTGCACAAACATTGCATTCCTCATGCTGGAAAGGTAGTGGAGAAATAGGAGTAGATGGGGATCTGGCTATATTTTGGATATCATGGAAAACCTGAGATGGATGCAATGCATTAAAACCACCCATAGTGTCCAAAGAGATTACTGAAGTTGGACACCATTTGGGGAAACTAGGGTTAGGATCCAAATTGGGTCCCAATTGACATCCTTCACTAGGTAAACAGAGCTCACCAGAGATTTTCCTAGGACTCGGATCTACTGTCCCATTGACAGCAGCCACATACTGGTAACCAGGATTGCTCTGGTGCATGGTCGTTGCCTCAAGGGAAGATGCATTTCCAGAGTCATCATAGGGAATCAAAAATATCCTCAGCTTTTTAGAACCTTCAAGCTTTTCAAGCCCATGGTATTCCTCTATCATATTCTTAAGGTCTTCATCAGAATAAGGGCATCAAGATCCTCACCTGGAAGTTGGTACTTGATTGAATGAGGTTGGCTGAAAAAATTTGAAGTTCTCCTCAGAAGCTGCTCCCAAGAAAGACAATTCTGAATGGAAATAATGTGCGTCTCTCCCCCAACATATCTGAGTTTACCATCACTTGGCCTAGGCAATATTTTTCCACTAAAGCTGCACAGAAGTTTCATTTTCCAAGATTGAGATCCATCAGTAGCTCCCTGCCCACTAAAGTTGTTGGAACTAGAAGAGTCACATGCATAAATGGCTGTAGTAGGTTGTCCAAAACCATTTGGATGGCTCCTATCACAATTCAGTTCACCATAAGCCTTCCTTGTCACTTGTCCAATTTCACCATCTTCCTTCTGGTATCTACCTATCTTTTCAACACAAGACCCGTGTTCACTCCCTCTAGAAGAACCATTCAGAGATGCAAAATCAGAAATGTCAGAAGCACACTTGGAATCCATTCTTTTCAACTGAATTCGGGCAAGATCCTGATACCCCATTTGGTGGTTCTGATCGAACCAAACTCTCTTCTCATGTGTCAGTGCTGCATCTGGTCTAGCAATGGCTCTTGTGCCAACACACTCCTGAACAAACCCCATGGAGAATTCCTCACCTGTCTGTACAGATATAGTCTTATTATTATTTACATTCTTCCCCACATAGGAACAGCATATGTATATTCTTGTTGTACTAATTGATCAGATGGGCCAGACGTTTTCCTGATCATGTTCCAAACAAGTTCCTAGGTTTGTTTACTTACATAACAACAATGTGTTAGCTCCTTGGACCACTCTTTTTCACTTCAATCCACCAATTAATAATGCATAATTAAGTCATTCATCGTATCAGCTAGCATTCAGAACCTCACGGTTAAAGTCTAGGATTCCCTGCACCTCAAACGCTAAACTTCAAAATCGACAGCAATACTTTCACAAATCACCAACATCTATCTTCTACTTGCAACCCAATTTCTCAATCAAATCCAACACATATGTATACGTGACAAAAAGAAAACCGCAAATTCGCAGATCCTTTTCACAAAAATTACGTACAAATTATTCACAAAATATCAGTTTCAATCCAATGCCAAAATTTAGTTACAAATCTAATCATAACAAATACCTTCCTCTTCTACAAATTCCAGACCGTTGATCCAAAGGAAGAATATAAGCAAACCTATCTCTAACTCGAAAAAAGAAAAAAGGAAAGGAAAAAAAAGCTCAAAATCACATTTCAAGACCGTCGCTGTACGACAAACCTAAAAAAATCAAACATAAAACAATAAATAAATAACCAGCGACGTTTTCGAACAACGGCTTATCGATAACAGAATTTAAAATATAAGCGAAACTTAAAAGAAAATGATGATACCTGGTAGCCAACCTCCTTTGTGAAATCAGTGGTTTGAGCTCCTGAGCTGACAATTATTGGCGATTATGATTTTTTTGATACGATATAGAGAGGGAAAAGAACGAAATGAGAAAAAAAAGAAAGAAGAAAGAAAGAGGGAAAGTGGAAATGGTGGAGAAGGGAGCGTGGCTTATGGCTGTAGCAAGTTACAATTTCGGGCATGCAAGAGCTGACATTGCAAACTCAAGTGTGGTGAGATTTAAAGAGTAAAAAAATTTGAACTGAAATGCAGCACAATTGTTTGGCAAGCACATAGTAAGTATTTCTCATTTCACTGTAACTTCAAATATTGGTTGGAGTTAAAAGGTCCAGTGGACTGATTTGAAAGTTAAAAAATAAGGGTCCAACTCTTTTTTTATTATTTATTTTATTTAATACACATAATATAAGTTTAATATGTCATTATTTAATATAATACAATTTTTAATAAATATATAATTTTTATTTATAAATTTAGTATAAATTCAATTTAATTTATATTTTATTATTTTATTTAAATATAATTTAAAAATATTTAAATTTTATTGTATATGATTTTAATATTTTAATTATCATTTTATAAAAAATATAATTTTAATTTATGTTTTATATTAAATAATATAACATAAATATATTGTCATTTCTAATCTAATGTCCTTAATAGTCGTTTTATATTCTCACTTCACCGCTACAGCTGCGTTTAAATCCAAACACACACCACATTATTGTTTCTAATATCATCGCTATAGTATCCAATCTCACCGTTACAGTAACTAATTTCACCGTCACCACTGTTTTTAACCTCACCGAAGGTAAACACACCATCCATCCAAACTAAGCCTAAGCAGCATCCATCGACAACCATCATTCAAATAATAAAAATCATGAAACAGATCATATGAATTATTAATTTTCAATTTTTAAGTTGTAACGATTTTCTTGCGTTTAGTTTTGTTATTTGGAGTTCAGAGTGTTTGCTTTTCCTTCTCAACTTTGAGCTGTTCTTTCATTTAAAAAGAAAATTGTTACAAGATGGCCAATTTGCCACTAAATTTAATTGTTCGAATTTGAAAGTTTTGGCCAATAAAATTTTAAAATTTTTATCCAAAATTATTTTACCAAACTTAAATTATACATAAATTTTAGTATAAAATGTATTTTTATACATTAATTTTAATTTTATGAAATTTTATATATACAATTTTGATTTGATATTATTGTTATAAACTATTAATATAATTATCAATATAGTATTATTTTATATTTATATATTACATATATAAATAATTATTGTTATTTAATATAAAAATAAATTAATATATTTATTTCTTTGAATGTTTATAATTAAATCAAAATTAAAATTTCATATATATACTTGATAAAAAGAAGTTTCATTTCATATAACAACAATCATCACAGACATAGCAACAATGACATATAGCCAAAGCCAATTACACCATGATCTCAAGCATAAACCGTCAAACCACATAAAAAAAAGGAAAAAAAGAAGGAATCATCACTAGTTATTTTGGTGTCAACCACTAATGAAAAAATTAATGCGTCTAATCTCGTTTATCGAGCCTTTATTTCCACTAAAGACCTTGCTTACAAGACAGTGAGAAAACAATGGAGCACAAGACTAGCCAAACATCCTCAATTGCCAGTCAAGAGACACCACACAACCACCTCAAAAAGATAAAAAATAGCCACTAGCAACACCCAACTCGGATCACCCACCAAATAGAGATTGAAGCAACAAACATTTTGATTTTGGAGAAAAACAATATACAAAGAAGCATTTGGGGTTTTTAGTGCTGCCACCCATCCATCATTTGTAGCTGCAGCAAAAACTCTCACATAAAGCGGAGGACATCTGCATTGAGAAATCCTACACCGAAATAGAGACAAGCAATTAAAGCTTAGACGAGCCCCAAAAGGAGTTATTAAAATGAGAGGAGGGCAAAAAAATAACGCAAGAAGAGGATGAGAAATGACCATCCACCAACTAGAGGTAACTGACAATGTTATTGATATAAAAATCAATTATTGCTTTAGTTAAAATGATAAAGTTAAAAGTTGGATATGCATATGTCCAAATTTATAATGAATAAGTTGGATATGCATATGTCCAAATTTAAATTTCATTATAGTATTATTTTATTAAAAATATGAAAAGATAAAAATAATCTCATATTAATATTAATTAATTTGTATATAAAATAACATTTTAATAATATTCCAATTGAATTGATATCCTTTAATTAAAGACACAATGACTTATTAAGCCCTCAAATTTTACAAAAAAATTATTTTATTCTTTTATTTAATTTTTTTTGATTTTTTTATCTATTTTGGGTGATTTGTTAAACAAGGGTTAAAAAAATTAAAATGAAATGAAAAATTAAAATAAATTTTTGAAAAAAATTCAAAGGGCTTTAATTAAAAGCTTAATAGGGATAGTTTAATGAACGCGGACATTGCCGACGAAAATGTGTGGATGTGGTAAGTGATTAACTTTTGCATTCTATGATATTTAAAGGGGCTAGTTTTGGACGTTACGTAGGAATCATTTACGCGTCTGTTCACATAGTTGTCTTTGTCAGCATCATGTTTTCATGTATTTTTGAGAAAATAAAATCTAGATTGAGTTACTGATTTTTAGTTAGCAGTGAAATTTCAGAGAAATACAATTTTTTTCAAAACTAAATAATCAAATCTAAAAATGTTTTTTTAATGATTTTATCAATTATAGCATACCGATTTTGGGTGAGATCACTCATCTTATCTCAAAATTCACTAGATTCTACAAGAAAACAAAGAAAATATTTATTTTAAATAATTAATCAAATACAAGTAAGAAAATTCAAGAAATTTAGTAGTAATTAGTTTAAATATTTTACCAATTATGATTAGAAAATTGAAGAAATTTAGTAATAATTAGTTAAAGCAGTGGCGGAGCCAGTATGTTAATCCATTTTCATCATAATACTTACTGCTTCATAAGCTATCATTTGACATAATTTTAAATAAAGTAACCAAAATTTTCTTCTTCCCTTTCACTTTAGCCGAAATTTACTATAACATTATCTAGCTATTTTGTTTTATTTTTACATTTCTAACAAGTTAGAAACCATCTCCTAATCATTTTCCATAAAAAAAATACACATTTCAATTAATTTTATAAGCTTCCATCAATATATTTTAATGAAAACTTTTAAAACACTTGATAAAATAAAAAATATTGGTACATATATGTAAAACAAGTTTCAAAGATTCAAAATCTATGAAAAATTTGAAGAAAAACATATCTTATACTCAAAATTTGGGGGAAAATGATGACTTTTTTTCTTCTTTTCTTGCTAGGCACCAATATGAAGAAGAAAGATGATAAAAGTTTCTTCATATTTTCTTTTCTTTATATATATATTATAATATTATTTATAAAATATTATTATTTTAGGTAAAATATTAAATAAGTATTAAATTATTATTTAACAAAAATATCAGTCAAAAGTCATAATGAGTAATTTAACTTCTTCAAGAAGATTTTCCCTTTGTTTTTATCAAGAATGATTTTTTACTATTACTTTTAAAATTATAAAAATATTAGAGGGGCCTACTTATATTTTTAAGAGGGCTATAATATATATACAAAGGGGGAAATTGCAAAAATCTTAAACTTTAGGGGGCTGGCTTATATTTTTTGGGGGCCATAGTATATTTACAAATGACTAAATAAAAAAATAATTAAACTTTGGGGGCCATGGCCCCCATAGGCCTCTACTTAGCTCCGCTGATAAGTTAAAGTATTTTACCAATTATGATCAAATAAGAGCCATGTTTGATTTTAAGCAAGGAAAATGGAAGAAAAATTAAAATGGAGGATTTGGAGAGATGTATAGATAAGGGTGAGTTTGACATAATAAATAAAAAATCAACTAAATAAATATGTGGTAAAGGAGTATTATAATATCATCTTATCTCATTATTTTAAATCTGTGGTGCCCCAAACCTAGTCGAAACGGTTTGACCCAAATTTTGAACGTTACATTAGTTATCGAAGTGACTCTCTATTTAAACCACCACAAAACACACCAATTGACCAATCACACCATACAATTAAGCATGAAATATTTAATAAAAACCTAATATCAAACTTCCGTTGCGCTACTTTGATCAACAATCAACAAAAAGACTAATTCACAATTTAATATTTAATAGACAATTACCTCGAAAACTTTAGTTAAATATACATGCATGCAGTAGGGTATTTTTAAAAAGGTTATATTTGTAGGGACTTATAAAATTGTTTAGTTTAAAAACGTATAATTAGATTTAAAACATAATATATAGAAAAACTCATTTTCACAAAATTGTAGGATTAAATGTATAAGCCTTATTTTGAAAATTTTATTAAAGCATTTTGCACAACCCACATAACATTACTAATTAATTGGTTAGCAGACATTTAACAGTTTACATGACTTGACCAAAATTTGTGTTACATCTCATGCATACCAAACACATGTTTGTATCCAAATCACACATGAAACATCTAAGGCTCACCTCAATGACCAACGACTCTTCAACCTGCACTTACAAGTTAGTCGAATAGCTATTCAAACCAATTATCAATCAATCATAATCCATGATTCAATGATCTATCTAACACAATGATAAAAGTTTTAAACCAAATAATTAAATAGTCCATAATGTCTAATTACAACCCAAAATTATAAGTCTAATATTAAATCTCCTAATTTGGTCCCACACTGCCTTTTTCATTTGTTTTGGGAACACAATGACATACCTAGGTATAGCCTCGAATTGGATCACTTGGATAGCTCACTTCCACACCTCCTTGCATGCTATATCATTGCAATGTTATAAAGAAAGGGTGAGCTTATGAAAGCTTAGTAAGTGCTCAAACATAGTACAAATAAACACATCTGTAACACCCATCTAAGTACAGAGATACTTACAGAATCGACGTCGGAGACTCAGTGAACGACATACTTTCTCAATTATTCAAATCATTTGAAAATAATCAACTCTTTTTAAAACACAATTTTGGAACCCAAAATTTCATAGCCCGAGTTTTGCAACCTGATTCTGATACCACTAAATGTAACACCTCAAACCTGGCCTAAACGTTATGACCGAATCTAGTGATGTCACAAGGAATGCATTTTGAAAATGGTGTCGACTTGATAAACCATTCAATTTTTATACCACGAGTTTGTTCACGAGTACTGAAAACATTATTCAATTAATTAGTTTGTCAAAACACTTATTACAGCGGAAGTTTAACAAATTCATTATATTTTAGAAACCCGATTTGTTATTTTTAGAAAAACCCTTTTTGTGTAAAACCGTCTACTTCAAAACACATCTTATCAAATCATGCAGATTATCAGTAAACCAAAAACCAACAGTTAAAAAAAACCATAAAGTCTAGAGAGTCCTAAAAATTACAAACTCTCAAATGTAAACTCAAATCATAAATTAATAACATTAAACAGTTTACGGTCGAGTGGTCATCGCTGAGTCTCCGCAGCACCGACCCACCTAAGTCTATGGATTACCTGAATATAACAGACAAATGGATGTGAGTTTTCGTAAACTCAGTATGTAACCCAACATAAATAAGCATGCAAACATACAGATACAGAGTCAGGCTTGTAGCCTTTTCAAATATAGTACACAGAATCAGATATACAGACCAGAAACACAAATTCCTACCTCTATCCTCTACACACTAACTCCGACCCTCCCATCACACCATGTGGGGTTAAAAACACCCACCCATCCCTACACACTATATCGTTCCATTACAACACATGTCAGATAATATGCAGCCAAACTGCTAGAATATGTGCAATGATCGCTGTACAGAATACTTCCTCCTCATATACAAATCCCACCCTACAATCAATAAAGAAATAGATACATAATAACATACTGGACATGCTCAACATGCTTATGTACAGATATCAGAATAACCAAACATGCATAGCATTATCAAACTCAGAACAAAATATCACATCTATAGTTTTAGGGTTTGGTTAGCCCTTACCGACCTTATGATAGGCCCATAGTCGATTGGAACGACCCATGCGACTTTAGGGAAATTTACAGAATTATGGGCCCACACGCCTAGATTGGCCTTGCTTGTGTGACCCACACAACCTGGCCTAAAAACCTATACGCCCGTGTGGCCCACAGGCCTAACTTGGTCTGGCCCGTGTGGCCCACACGGCCACACTCAAGCCACCACATGGCCATGTCCTGTGCACAGCCATGCCTACGTCGATCACATGGTCGTGTCTCGCACATGGCCAACCACACGGGTGACCACACGCCCGTGTAGCGTTGACAGAACATTTTTTTAGCTTTTGCCGAAACTCATTTTTCTACGTTTCGGTTACACACTTGGTTTGTTTTTCACAGCAAACTAATCCCGAGACTCCCAAAACCTAAAACCCAATCAATTCCAATTATCAAAGCCAAACTATCCAAAACCCCACACGATATACTCAAAAAACTACTTCGAACGAAGGTTCAATTACTTACCAGAGTGGATACAATAGCCTAAACACACTATTTGCTAGAAAACACATTTTAAACCCCTTGAGTAACCCCTAAATAAGAAAACAACACATTACCAAACCTGATATCAATTCCAATAATTCCAAAACTTTAAGAAGACTTATCTACAGTACCCAAACACGATGATTCATAAGACAGAATAGCGAACAAAAATAAAAAAGAATATGGCGATCAGAAGGAAAAGTTTGGAAGAGGAAAATTTGGAGAAGAAAGTAAAAAATACACAGGAATTTTTGACAGGAGAAAAAAAACAAAATTGAAATTAAAATTCAATATTTTGCCATTATCCCACTAAATCTTAAGCTTATCAGAATTCTAACTCCACCCAAACACTCTTAGACAACCGAAGCAAAAATAAACTCCCTTGTTCAAGCAGAGACTCAAACACAGGACCTTCAGCACACTAACACCCTTACCACTCGAACCAACAGATTCATTCTAATATGGATTAACAGAAAATTTTATAAAAGCCCATTGGATAAGAGTAAGGCTTGGATCGAAAAATAAGAAAATTTAACAAAAGTGAGACTTGAACCTAAGACCTCTCTTCAACACACCTAGAACACTTAACCACTAAAGCAGATGCACTATTGTGTCAAATATTTACAGAAGTAGAAATAAATTATTCAGGGCATTAGAACATCAGTAAGTTAAAGGGTGACATACTATAACGATTCACATATTATTATAGTCTACATAAAGTAGTAACTCTTACGACACAACAGTTCTCATAAAACTAGCAGTGCACATATAATAAGTAATTAGCAGATCACATAAATTATCAATTTGCATAAAATATCTGTTCATATGAAATAACAGTCCATACAATTTAACAGTTCATTTAATATAATAATTCATTCATACCATATTGTAACTCATATATCTCAAACATAAATAAATTGACATTTTTGTGATTATGAAACTTATAAGGAACTCAATCACCACCTATAAGTTGACTCTATCACCATATATTGGATAAACGGATCTCCAAAACACACCTCACTTTTGGACTCAAAGAGCCTTACGCTGTCTCCAATATAAGTGTAGCACGAATGCTCACACTCTCTAAACACACCACGCTATCTATAGTGAATGGAGTTATACTTAACATTCCTTTTATCTCTCAAATGCATCTCTGGGCCACAATACCCATCACAATAAAAAGGGGGTACTTACAATCTAGTGGCATGCCAACTATATCCAATGGTTCCATAAAGTCACAATGCCAAAATATCTCTTTAACACATTCACAATATTTAGTATAATAGGGCTCGCAATTAAGCAGAGCTCGTATATTATAACATAGTTCACAATTTGCAACTCGCAATAGAGTATAGTTTGCAAATAATATCACTTTTATGCAACATATATTGCACACATAACACAGTTCACATATCACTCATGATTTAGCTCACATAAATCATTGTTCACATATTTTATTTAGCATAAGGCACGTAATACCTTAGCTTACATGCAATGTGATTCGTAATATTTGTGATAAGTTTTAAATAATTTATAAATGATCGTTCTTGAAACCAACTATTATCACTATGAAGGCAAGTGTACTTATTGAACAGTAGTATAGCTTTAGCAAGACCGGATTGTCGAACCCAAAGGAACCAAGAGTACTAGTAATTACTTTCTTTTTATTATCTAGCCTAAAAATTAAGGGATTTTTTTATCAAAACTAATTAACTAAACTAAGGGTGCAAAGAAAGAAAGTTGGGGAAAATACTTTTAGAAAATTCGATTGATTAAGATAATACTCAAAGAAAAATCCACCTAGACTTCACTTGTTATTTAACTCTGAATAAGACGATTTATTCATTTGACTTGATTCGTAGAAATCTCTAAGTTATATTATTATCTCTCTCGAGACTAATAACGTCTAACCCTAGGTTGATTAATTGAAATCTCTTTCTAATTAACACCCTAGTGTTGTCACCCTATCTGTAGGCGTGCAATCAACTCCACTTAATTATGAAAAATTTACTTTTAGACAGGGACTTTTACTCCTTTAAATAAGCGCATTAACTCGAATCAATATTCCTGGAATATTAAGACAAAAATTAAGAACACATAATTAAGAACAAGTCAAATATTTATCATATAATTCAGATAATAATAACAAGATCTATCTTAGGTTTCATTCCCCTTAGGTATTTAGGGGGGTTAGTTCATAATTATAAAAGAAAACAACTCAGAAGAATAATGAATACAAAATATAAAGAAAACCCAAAACTTCTAAATGGAAATTGAAGGGAGATATTCAGTCTTGATGAGTAATCCGGCTTCTGAGATGGATCAATCGACTTTCTTTGAGTAATTCCTTGCTTCCTATCCTGTGTGTCTTCTTAAATGCCTCATCAGGTGTTTAAATAGGCTTTAGAATGCCTAAAAGCCCTCAAAAGTGGCCTTTTCCGAATAGGACTATACTTGGGCTCGACAGGGACACGCCCGTGTGACATGCCTGTGTGTGATTGCTCCTGACCGTGGTCAAGGCTATTAAATAGGCACAAGCGTGTAGTCTACCCGTGTAAGTCGTGCTTCGATCCTGCCAAATGGACACGAACGTGTGGCTTACCGGTGTGAGGAAGTCCAGGCCGTGTTGATTTCCCATGTGGGTCCATTTTCTTCGTTTTCGGCCCGTTTCTCACTCTTTTTACCCTCCTATGCTCTCCTAAGTATAAAATATGAAATTAAAGGATTAGGAGCATCGAATTCACCAAATCTAAGGATAATTCATCCAAAAAAATGTGTTCAACATGAGATAATAATATGTATAAATTATGGTTTATCAAATACCTCCACACTTAAACGTTTGCTTGTCCTCAAGCAAAATCCTCAACTCACAATCAAAATAAATTTTTCTTAATTTGTAATCCCTATCAATAATATATCAAAATAATCCATAAGTAATCATATATCGAAAATTCAACTAAA